>NC_140936.1:154044024-154191524 GCF_014529385.1 Adiantum capillus-veneris | reverse complement strand
GGGTGGAGAGAGCAACAAAAAGCATAACACCTAATTAGATAGCAGGAACAATAGTTCAAAAGAGAGAGAAATTAAGTAATTGACAATAGTTGAGGACGGGATTTGCATGAAGCCGGTCCCCCCTCCAAAAGGCTTTGTATTATGGTTTCTCCCATCAAGAGAGACATTTTACAATACAATTCTTTGTGTTCCTTCAATACTAGCTAGTGCAATGAAGATGGAAGCTTCATGCACTAAGAAAAACACTTATCAAACACAACATCAATTCCCTCACGGTCTCAGACCCAAGACCTCACACACCTTCGACACACACCTTCGAAGATGGTGAGAGCTAGCGGGGTATGAGAGTAGATTGAGAGGAAGAAGGAGTATTCTTACGAGAAATATGTACATAATCACTCATATTAGCATAGCTTAGCTTAGTAATTAGTATGGTAGAGGAGATGAGCATGCATTGAAGCTTGGCTCTTGGTGGATTTGCATAACAAAGCCAAGAGTTGGTGGTGTAGGCATCCCTTCTCACAAGCTTGGAGTAGCTTCAATACTAGCTAGTGCAATGAAGATGGAAGCTTCATGCACTAAGAAAAACACTTATCAAACACAACATCAATTCCCTCATGGTCTCAGACCCAAGACCTCACACACCTTCGACACACACCTTCGAAGATGGTGAGAGCTAGCGGGGTATGAGAGTAGATTGAGAGGAAGAAGGAGTATTCTTACGAGAAATATGTACATAATCACTCATATTAGCATAGATTAGCTTAGTAATTAGCATGGTAGAGGAGATGAGCATGCATTGAAGCTTGGATCTTGGTGGATTTGCATCACAAAGCCAAGAGTTGTTGGTGTAGGCATCCCTTCTCACAAGCTTGGAGTAGGTGGTAAGCTTTCCATTAAAGCTTGAGAAGGAGAGAGAGTCTTCTTTGCTTCACAGATGAGATTGTGTGAGTGTGTGAGTGAATAATTTCTTGCAAAAATCAGCCCCCTCTCTCTCTTGCTCAACCTCCCTTGCTAATTACTCATGCTACAACCCTATTGGACCTCCCCAGGCCTAGCCAATGGAAATTAAGCAGCATAAGTGATAGCCTTCCGACATGTGTCCCCCTTTCCCCTTTTGTGAGAGCTTTAGGTAATTAATAAATGCAACTAAACTCTCATTGGACCCCTTTGCCTCTTGGCCAATAGGAATCAGGCAAGCCATTGGGCTGTTGAATGCTCATTGGTCCCCTTGGGATACTGTCCAATAGTCTTCTAGAGAGCTTATTACTTATTGGTTCTTTTATTTAGTGTTTTTTAATTAGTTAAACTAGATTTACTCTAGCCTAATTCTCATTGGTCCACCTCCATGGTCATCCAATAGGATTTGAGTACACCTTGTGGGCATCTGGCCTAGGGAGCTGACATGTGTCCCTCTTTCCCCTTGTGTACAAATGAAGCTTGTGAGTGTGTGTGGGTGTTTCTCTCTCATCCCCTTCTTCTTGGGCTCGCCCCCTCCTATGTAGGGCTTGACAAAGACTTTTTGGGACACACACAAAGCATCCAATTCCCCTAATGTTTGACCTTTGGACACAATCTTTGAATTTTGGAACCTTAGCATTTTGCAAGTCTTAATGTGCTTAACCTTAGGGTCTTTTGAGCCCATTGTTGCACATAGCTATTTTGCAGATGGCCCCCCCTTTGGATCCCTATTTTCCCTCCTTTGGATCCCTATTGTGGCCGGTCTGCTAGCTTAACCAATATTCTAGCTTTTTCTCCCCTAGCACTTCCCCATATTAAATGATCAGTTAAACATGAGAAAATCATTTGGGAGAATTAGATATTGTTTATTATGACATGTAGGGTGGACACAAGGTGAAGGGTGGGGCCTTGCCAAAGGTGTAGCAATGGCCAAGATGATCGATGTAGTGAACGTCATATATTGACGTTCTATAGAGTAGGGGAGGTGTTGATAATGAAGATGGGTACATATATTTGCGATTGGCATTCTACACAAGGCTCGCATTGTATCCATGTGTCCACAACATGGCATGGGCAAGGAAGAGCTCAAGAGAGTGGGTTGTTTTCAATGAGCATAAAGTTGGGAATCCTCCCCAACTATTGTCGATCCTGAAATAAAGCATTCCGCTTACTATCTGCTATTGAGCGAGACCCTCCTAGGAATGATGCCGTGGTGTGGCATGCTCATGCCTCAGGTTGGGGTGGAGTTGGGGTTGATGTAGCTATGGTAGGTTGGGAGGGGAAGATGGTGGAGAAAATTTTTGGTTAACAGGGGTCGCGCAATACCTTGGATGGGCTTGCCGTGTATAGAAGAGCATCAGTGGGAGAGTTGGAATATGGGAATCCCGGGCCACACGGTACCAAACCATCATCATCATGCCCTCCATAACTTTGCAACAACATCACCTCCCATGGAGTGATGGACCTGCTCGCAAGGTCACGGATTAGTAATTTGGTGCACTATATCACCTTGCTCTCAAGCAGACTCTCTCATTACCGCCCCACCTCTTGCCCTTGGTAGTAGCCTACGTGTTCCTAATTCCATGACGTCGACTCGATTACTACCTCTTACCTTGCTCATCACCTAAATTCACACCAATAAAATAAGCAATGCTATTGATGCCATTACCACCCCTCTTACACATACCAGTAGCCATGCTCCTTCTATGGTAATGATGCAATCGACTCCAAACACAAAGGAAGCTCCTTGAATTAAGCGAAGCAAGAGAGAGAGAGAGAGAGAGAGAGAGAGAGAGAGAGAGAGAGAGAGAGAGAGAGAGAGAGAGAGAGAGAGAGAGAGAGAGAGAGAGAGAGAGAGAGAGAGAGAGAGAGAGAGAGAGAGAGAATCAAGGTTTTCCCTCGACCATGGTACAAACACCTGTACAATCAGGTCATCTCTATCCACACACACACACACACACACACACACAAAATTGATGAATGCAAATGCATGGCTTTAGCACTCTACGGCAGTAAAAACCTCAGTCCAGGCAACACCTCGACTCTCACTCAAGTAACCACTTGACAATCAGGTCATGTCTATCCACACACACACACACACACACACACACACACACACACACACACACACACACACACACACACACACACACACACACACACACACACACACACAAAATTGATGAATGCAAATGCATTGCTTTAGCACTCTACGGCAGTAAAAACCTCAGTCCAAGCAACACCTCGACTCTCACTCAAGTAACCACTTGACATAGCAACAAAGTTTCCTCTCTCCCTAGCACGTGATGTGTGTGTGTGTGTGGAGGTGTAGGGGTAGTTTATCTCTCTCTCTCTCTCTCTCTCTCTCCCCCACGTATGCAACACCTCTTTCTAGAATCTTTGTCCTCCACCTCTGTGTGTGCCTTTTCTAAATTCCCTCTGCCATAGCTCTTCCTCTCCAAGGTGCAGATCTTCCTCTCCCCCACACATTTCAAATCTGAAGCTGAGAGAGAGAGAGAGAGAGAGAGAGAGAGAGAGAGAGAGAGAGAGAGAGAGAGAGAGAGAGAGAGAGAGAGAGAGAGAGAGAGAGAGAGAGAGAGAGAGAGAGAGAGAGAGAGAGAGAGAGAGAGAGAGAGAGAGAGAGAGAGAGAGAGGTGAGGGTACAAACTTAGGTTAGGTGAACATGGGAGAGAGAGAAGCTTTCTACTCTATTGCATGGAGGGGCAGGCTGCTCAAGAGCTCAAGGGGAGGGATTCCTTGGGAGGCAACACCTACAAAGAATTGGTGAGAGCGTAGTAGCCTCTAAACGATGAGTCAAGGAATCGGACTTAGTTAGTTTGGGGTTTATACCCACAAGGAGTCGTCAAAGTCACAAAGGGCTAGAAAAACTTGAAATTCTCCTAGTTTTTTTAAAGGCAAGCGCAAGATCTAGCTAGGATTTTACAATTTTTGTTGGTTAAAATACACTAGACCCTGGTGTTTTTTCTAACATTGGTCAAAGGTTAGGTGAGCTTGGGAGAGAGAGAGAGAATCTTCTCTACTCTATTGCATGGAGGGATGGGCTGCTCAAGAGTGCAAGGGGAGGGGGTCCTTGGGAGGCAACACCTATAGAGAATCGATGAGAGCGTAGTAGACTCTATATCAATGAGCATGTTTCACTATGAGTCAAGGAATCAAACTCAATTAGTTTGGGGTTTTATATCCAGAAGCACTCGTCAAAGTCACAAGCAGGGCTACAAAAACTTGAAATTCTATTGGTTTTCTAAAAGGCATTTTTTTGTTGTGGCAGTGTCTTTTCGTTGAGCTTTATCTGTATTTTCTTTGCTTTGACCACCTGATTTCGTTGATGTTGACTCCATTGGCTGTAATATTGCACCTTTTGCTTGCAATTGTTGAGCATTGTCTGCCTGCATCTGGATAACTCTTGATCTTAATAGATCCACTGTTCTTTTTGGCAGAATTTGTCTTTTTGGAGGAGATTTTGGTGGTGAACCTTTGTATAGCTTTCTGGACTTTAGCTCACATTGATTTTGACTTTTTTGTCATCTGTTCTGGCAGCTTGAGGCTTTGCATCATCTTCAGATAGTCTTTGACTCCAGTAGGGCCATCCGTAGGGGCTTTTACAAGATCATGATCTTGCTGATATTTGTTACCATGTGCATCTTGGTATGCATAAGTGAGCTTGGTCACATGCAATTGTTTGAACACTTTTGACTTTGACTTGTGGAGATCAGCTGAAACTTCTATCCTTGATGATCTTCATAGAGGCATTTATCTGTAGACTCTGATGGAATATGGGTTAAGTGGAAACTTCCAACAACCATATGATCTTTCAATGGTTTCTGCTTTGAAGAGGTCTGTTGGTTGGAAGCTCTAGGACATCTAATTGATGTAGAATTTCCTAGTACATAAGCTAAGCTTGATGGAGTTATAGCTCCCCCCTTCCTAGGGTGATCATTATAGCCTGCTTCATGTGTAAGAGTTCAAAACTGTTTGCCTCTGGTTTAGTCTCATCTTTTGGGACTGTGAAGGTACACTTTGGCATCTGTAAACCTTCTACATAGTTTCCTATGTATCTCCATGAAACATGACAAACTATTCCCCAAGTCAAGCTGTAGATAGCATTATCTTTGTCCTGATAATGTCTATCCCATGGGTCTCCTATGATATGAGCTTCTGTGGTTTCAGGACCCAAGGCATCATAGATACTAGACTCTCGTCTATATCTACGACTGTTTTGATCAAAGTATATCCTCATTTGGTCACAACATCGAAGTCTAATTTTCGATGGAGGAGAGTTTGTCTCTAAACAGAGTTCTGGGTTCACTAGGGTAATATCCTTTAGCTCTAGAGAGGATGGGCTATAATAGATTATTTCCTCTAAAATGAACCATCTTTTTTTATCTATCATTGGACGCACTTCTATAGCCTGGTATGTTGGCCGTTCAAACACTGGTTGATCCTTTTTGTACAGTTTCTCTTTTTGGTCTACATAGTGTGCATATGAATTATGTGTACCACACAAAAGCTAACATCATTCCGTTTGATGTGTCCCTTAGACTCGTGATTGATTGCACACTTGTGGCAGTGGATTTAAAATCATTTGCAAATTTAACAGTCTTTTCAACATTCGGTGATATCTCGACATCTTGACCAAATTCATGCAAGAATTTGTTGTTCAAAGAATCAATTTTAAGCTTTTCACATGCCTGTGCATCTTTATGCTGATTTTGAACTTCAAGTGCTATTACTGGTGCTTCTAATGGTAGTGCAGAATCATTTGATTACATTAAAAGTAATGAGTTAAATGCACTTGAAGATTCGCATCGAGATCGAGTTAAAAGTAATGAGTTAAATGAGTTTACATCGAGATTCGCATTTCCAATTTTCTCTGTACCTTGCTTGGCAGTTGATATGTCCCTGTTGTCTGGGTGTTTTGGACAATCTGTAGAAAAATGTCCACCTTTTCTTCCACAATTTGAGAAATACGCCATGCCTGGTGGTATTTCATTTGGTTCTTTCATGTCAGGCTCTTGCTGAGAAGCTTCTGTTTCTGTGCTTGCCAAGTTGTCGGCATCTTCTTTAAGAACACTAAGCATCAAGCTGTAGATTGCTCCGTCTTGACCTTTGTACCGTCTTTGGCTAGGTTCTCCAATTAGATTGGCTTTAATTGGCTGATCTGTTGGATCTTTCAATTCTGGTTCTCGACTATAGATCTGACCATTGTAATCCATGTACAATGACCTTGATTGCATATGCACCAACTATATGTTTTGCTGGGTTGTGCAGATTTCTAGATAAACATTTGGGTTTACTTTTTGCACTTCTATCTGCACTTCATCTTTGAGCTTGCAATACTTGGCTCCACTGAAGTCTGTGAATATCTAGGAGTTATTTGAATCTGGCTTTACCCTGACCAATAGGATCTTGGCTCCTGTGCTGCTTTTGTTGCTCATCAAGTATCTATGGCCTTCTGTATCTGCATATAAGTCTTTATTTCCATTGTAGCCATATAGCTGTAAAATTTGCTCTATTGCAGTTGTGCATGTGTTGCTACTGCTACTAGCTTGCTCTGTTGTACTTGAACTCTTGGCTCGATTTGAGTCCATGTTGACTGCTTCTGTAAAAACTATCTCCTAGTAGATTTTGGTATCGATTTAGCAGAATTTCTCTTGCTCGGTTTTTATTAATCTGCTTTAGCCAAAGCACTTTTGCAATTGACTGCTCTTCAGACTCACAAGAGTTGATTAACTCTAGCTCAACAGTGTCAGAATTGATATGGGACTTTGAAATGATGAAAATCTGGGCTTTGAATAGCCTGATTTGCAATCCATCGTGATTTGTGCCATGTTCGTCCAACTCGAAGCTCAAATTGCAGTGCTTGATTTTGAAAAATTTCAAAAAGTTTCTGCCACTCATGGCCTCGAGTTGTCTGTTTTTCTCGCTTTTTCAGGCTTTTTTTTGCTTCACTTTGCGTGGTGTGCTCGGTTTGCGGTGTTTGCTCGGTGTGCGGTGTACTCTTTCCAGGTTTTTCGAGGTTTTTTTGGTGTGCGGTACACTTTTTGACTTTGCTTTTTGCTTATTTATTTATTTATTTTGCTCTTTCTCGCACTTTCGGCAACTTCCTTTTTATTTTTCTGTTTTTATGAAATTTTAAATTTTCTATTTTTTTGGTCTTTTTATTATTTTTTTGGGAAGGTTTTAAAATTTATGGATTTTTATTAAAAAAATTATAATTTTTCTAGGATTTTTTGAAGGTTTATGAATTTTCTAATTTATTTTGATTTTTTCGGATAATTTTGAATTTTCTATCAATTTTTCGTGACTTTTTATGAAATTATTACAATTTTTGTGATTTATGTGGAATTTTTATTTTTTTAATGAATTTCTATGTGATTTTTATTTTTTTGTAAATTTTTTATGTTTTTTTCTATTTTTTGTGATTTTTTTTAAAAAGAATTTTCTAAGAGGCTTTTATTTTTTATGTGATTTTTTAACCTTTCTTTTACATTTTGTGATTTTGATTTTGATTTTTTTATTTTTTATTTTTTAAAACTAACTTTTAAACTAATCTAACCTTAACTAAACTAACCTAAGGCCAATCCTACTAACTAAAGCTAATCTAAGGTGATTGGCTGGCGGCGGTGCGTGCGGGACAGCGGCGCGTAGGGCCACATGGCAGGGCAGAGCACGCGAGAGAGAGAGAGAGAGAGAGAGAGAGAGAGAGAGAGAGAGAGAGAGAGAGAGAGAGAGAGAGAGAGAGAGAGAGAGAGAGAGTCGACGGCACGTAGGGTTGAGTCCTTAACGGCGCTCACAACGGGTAGAGACTCAGAGAGAGAGTGGCGGCACTAGCGGGAAGTCACCAAGACGTGCGTGTGTGTGAGTGTGAGTGTGCACCGCGCTCGTGGGCAATGGGCACACAACATAAAAAGAAGAAGAAGACGGAGAGTATTTTACCATCTTAGGAAAATATCCCATAACTGACAAAGAGAGAGAGAGAGAGAGAGAGAGAGAGAGTAAGTTGAAGGGAGAGTGAGAAGAGAGAGGGGAAGTTAGAGAAGAGAGAGAGGGTGGGAGAAAGTTAGAGAGAGAGTGAGGGTGAGGAGGTGTGTTCACGCGGAACGAGACGAGCGCTGACGGAAGCAGAGGAAGAAAACGAAGAAGATTATTCTAGCGTCATAGGAAACTATGCCAAGAGACCGTAAAGATCTATCCACAGAGGGATTTTATGCACCGAAAGGCACGGGTAGCGAGTTCGAAACCGGCCTTTTTTATTATTGGTCTTTTATTTTCAAATTTCCAAAAATGCCAAAAAAGGTCCCGAAAAGGCTAAAATTCACCCAAAAATCCCAAAAATCGTGAAAAGTTCCTGGAAAATTCTAGGAACCTTAGAAAGTAATCGTCATTCACGACCGAACATTTTTGAGACACTAAAGCACACCAAAAATAGCAGTTTTTACCGAAAAAGCAATTTACGACACAATCGTCAACCCGATCCCTCGGAAATAGTGAAACGCTCAAAATTTGGCCAACAAAAGCCCAAGTGTGCTCGAAATCAAGCCGTGAATAAGCATTCAAAACAGCTCCTAAAGATCGCAAAATGTCGATTTTTTATAAAATTAACCGAAAATTAATGCAAAAATTATCCGAAAAATACCCTAAAATTTTCTAAAAATTCTCCACACATAGGGGATTAGTGCAGCCAAACAAAATCAAAAAAATATCATCAATTAAATTGCCAATCAATTTCATCAATAAAATCAAAACTAGGCAATTAAACCGACAAAATTACCGACAAAACTAGGTCAAAATTTGACGCAATTGAAGTGTGTAAATTCCTGTTTTGAGCACAAATACGCAGCAATTAACCATTACACACATCAAATATGCAATCAAAACATTGAATTAACCATGCACATTAAGCACTTTTTAGGCACACACACACACTAATAAAATTGGCAGTTTTTACCAATCTTTAGGTGCGCACACAAAGGGTAAATTTTGTCGAAATTGCAATGTGACTTCACAAATCTCTAGTTGGGCATGAGCACAACACAAATCAATCATCATAATTGAAAAATCATTAAGCACACATCGATTTTTTAGGTACACAATCAAGGGCAAAATAGTGCACACACATAAAATTAAGCATACACACACTCAATTAGAATGCACACACACTTGCAATTGACCATCCAAGCATGCAATTAACTCAATTAGGCACCCAATTAGCAATGTACGATTAGCAATTAACAATTGAACTTGTCAAATTCATACACCACCAAATCTTAAAAATTTTGGCATTACGACGGCATGAAAACAAACAAATCAAAAAATTTCAAAGCAATATAGCATCAACATTGCATTGGCATTACATTGCATCGCATCATGGTGGAATCTCTACATAATTCTACACATCTTTAGATTCTAGGGAGGTTGAGAATACCACCTTGATTACCTTTCCAATGAAGATCGATTGACGGTTGAAAGCTTCAATCCTTGGTAGCAACTTAGTGTGTAAGTTAGCAAAAATTAGTCAAATTAGCAAGGGGTTAGTGTGAAATTAGAGTGTGTAAACACACAATTGGCAACAACTTAGGGAATTATGAACACAATGCTTCATGCACACACATCCAAAATCCACAAAACCATAAACACACAAGTGAAATTAGTGAGGAAACACATTCAATTATGCCACAATTACACTAGCATAGGCCATCGTCCCCGGCAACGACGCCAAATGTTGGGGGTCCCATCGTTGCAATAGCTCCAATGACCAACAAAATTATCAATCCAAATGGATGAGCTACCCAGCTAGGACATGGAAACACTCACATGATTAGTGAGCTAATCATGGCAACAAGAATGGTTCTCTATGAGGCGAGCTTCTCGGCTATCCTATGGTGGAGCTAAGCCACAATGAAGGGCAATCTCCACATCCACTTCTCTTCACCTTTAATCAACCCAATCACACACACTACGATTGGAAGACGCACACAACACTAATCCTATCATGCAACACACTAATCGCAAGCATACACACATAGATCTATCGAGCACCACACTCCAATCAAACCTACATGCACACACATGCAAAAGAGGGCAGTCACACAAGATTAGAGAGAAATTAACCACTAATTAGTTAAGATCTAGATAATCATAAGAAGCATGAGAGAGGCATAGTGAAAGAGAATGAATCATTGATTAGTGCTAACCAAGTCTCATGAGCAAGGAGAAGCCCAAGGACTCCATAGCCACACAGCTCAAGAGCTCTCACCAAAGAGTGCTCTCAACAAATAAGCTTGAGAACCCTAATTTCTTTTACACACTATCTTATGTACCTATGGTAAAAATATGCAATGTCCGGGCGCCCAAGGCCTTTAGGGCTCCACCACACTTACTGAATCTGCTACCTAGGCACACTAACTGACATGTTCTTTACAGCTTGCAACTCCCATTAAGCCCGTAACACATTAAAAATATTACAATGGCTTGAAATAAATCGGGAGTTTACAATACGTGACCATTTTGGAAAAAACGTGAAAAATGTGTAACTCCTCTTTACTGCTTCTTTATATTCATGCTCGATGTGCATCCGTACGTCTTCGGTCTTTAGCAGCTTTTGTTAACTGATGTTGACTCAGTTAACACCAACGCTTGGAGGTTGTTACGTCCTAGCATTTCATAATGTCATTCCCTTGTCCACTTGCTATTGTTGCGGGTTGAGCTCCTTTGCACCATGCATTTCAAAACGCCCTACAAATGGGTGTTGATGCTCCAAGTAAGCATGGATCCAAAAACATCAATGCAAGGATCGTTTTAGAATGCTTCTCTTGAAGCTCCTTCACTTGATACCAAGTCTTCTTCTTCTTTTCCTCTTCTTCATGGAGATCTCCTCCCTCCTTGTGATCACTGAATGAATGTCTTTGATACCATGGCAAAGTTGAAGATGTGGAAGCATAGAGAAATGGTAAGAATACAAGAGAGAGAGAGAGAGAGAGAGAGAGAGAGAGAGAGAGAGAGAGAGAGAGAGAGAGGGAGGGAGATTGTTAAACCAGCCAAATTGGTAATGAATGGGGGGCAAGGTGGTGCTTATATGCTAGCACGGGGGCAGTTAAGTAACCCCCTTATATTTTGAAATATAAGTAAAATAAATACCTAAAGACAAAATAAATATTGGAATCACATTGGGATGTCCACTTGAGACTCAGGTAGCACAGACAAAGAAACCTACAACGAGGAAACCTGAAGCTATCATAGAAGACCCTCGACAATGTGAAGCCCATCTAGAAAGAGAGAGGGCTACGTTCAAGTGAGAAAGGGCCCTCAATGGAGATATGAAGGAGCACTAGGTTCCCAAGAATGTATTACCATATGTGTGGCAGTGATGTGTGTGAATACACTTAGGACAATCAGGGCACTTTTTCCCTAACTAGGAGTTTTTTTCCCCCATGCAAGCATTGTATATATGTCCATCACTCTAGGGCTATCTTATCTTTCTATCTGCACACTAAGAAATATACTTTCTCTTGTGTGCCTTGAGCTTCTTCATCTTCCCCAGTCGATGTGTGCGTCCCTACATCCTAATTCCAACAATTGGTATGAAAGCAGGTCACATCATCCTGGTACTATCACCAACACCACTTCACTCATGCTCTTAGATTTTTTCAAGCATTGGTGAGCATCACTAGGTTGACTAATACTTTAGGGAATCTTACAGAGCTTGGTGAGCTCAAATTTTTCATTCATGCTTATTTTGGCCTCTATTTCCACTACAAGCAGTATTGCATAGGCAATTTTGTCCTCTTGCGGAAAAAAAATTAGTGCATTTTTTTGCAAAACAAGTTCTTGATAAGCCTCTTTTAGTTGTGATACATAGCACATATTAGTACTACATTTTTCCTCTTTTGAGGAAGTTTTTACATCAGGTGTAGTCACTTTCCATGGTTGATGACAACATATATGTTTCAAAAGCTTTGTTGCTGAGGAAAATGGATGGGGATTATTACCCAATGTGGGCTTACATAATGACACACATTCTTTTTTCAAAGGGTATCTAGAACGTTGTGCAAGAAATTGATTTACATCCATCTTCTATGGATGTAGGCTTTGTTGAGGATGTTGCATGTTCTAGCAGATTTGTTGTTGCTAGAGTTGTTTTGCCTCTACAATTGAGCAAACTCATTGGGATGTTAGAGATGATCAAGCTCATGCATGATTACATTATCTATGAAGTGCACTATTAGTCCTCACATTTTCTCAGCATAATAGGCTTTAGATACTCTAGCAAGTCTTTATGCAAGTTGCAATAAGGCAAAAATTTCATTGCTTCGTAAAGAGCTAGAGTTTGAGATAATGCAAAAGGAAGAGGACATGGATATTTTTCTTGTTGGTATCAAGGATATCAATGAGAAACTCATTTTTATAGGTGGTCATTTCTAACAGCTCACTTGTACAAATTATTCTAGATGCATTGCTAGACTCTTACAAGAATTTTGATAGTACTTGGAGATTTGGGGGAGATTTATGACCCAAAGAAACCCTCAAGTTGTCAAGTTTGATGCATTATGGACAATTGATGTTATAGGAGTCACCTTCAAGAAATAATAGGGCTAAAGAATGTGCAATAAAACATGCTCTTGTTGTTGCTCAAAGAGGAGGTGGTAGTAGCAATGCAACCACTTCTTGTGGTTCTTCTATACTTAGACTCTTACCAACATACTTTTACTAGTACTTGGAGATTTATGCCCCAAAGAAACCCTCAATTTGCCAAGTTTGATGCATTATGCACATTGATTTTACAAGAGTCACTTTCAAGGAAGAATAGGGATAAAGAATGTGCTGTTAAACATGCTTTTGTTGCTACTCAAAGAGGAGGTGATAGTAGAAATGCAGCCACTTCTTGTGGTTCTTCTATGAGTAGCAAATTATCTATGTCTAGTACTTCTACTAGCAAAAACTTGTATGGGAATTCTAGTTAAAAAGCAAGACGAAGATGCATTCCAAGGCTAATGATCACTTTTGATAAAGCACTGTCCTAAGTTGAAGGAAAAAGAAGCCAAGAAGAAAGAGGTTGGTCAGTGTACCTATTGCAAAAGCTTCTATAAATGGAATTTGTGATGATGATATAGTGCAAATATCACACAAGATAATGATCTTTATTTTTGCAAACCTTTGAAATTGTTCTCCAATGCAATTTTTAGCTTACCATATTTCCTACAACTCCCATAACATCATTTTTTGACGTAAAACACTATCTAGTGGCCTTCCTTAGGAGTTTAAATTTGAACTTTGAAATTCAAAGAAAAACTCATTGATGATCCTTTAGAGAGTGAGATAGATAAGAAATCCCCCCTAACCTACTCCTAATCAAATCATAACTTGAATAGTGGAAAGTGTCCACAAAAACTATTTTTTTCTTGTTTTGTATGAATTGAGTGTCAAATTTTAGATTTTAACATGGCCTAACTCATCAAACACTCACCAAAAATCCTATTATGTACCTAGTGGAAAAGGTGGACAATGATGTCCAAGCACTAACGTTTCCCCTAGTTTAGGTCACTCCGTCACCTGCAACATTGCCAAATGTCGGGTGGGTTGCTAGTCTTCACTGCTATCTTATTGCAGATATAGTGAGAACTATGTATATAATTGTCAATCCATAGGACGTAGTTGACACGACTAGTACATCAAGGATACAAGAGGTTGTCAATCTCTTGGGAACACGGTCAGTCCCAATATACTCAAATGCAACACTCAATTGTATATCAGACAACAAAAGTTGGTCGTCACATTGGCAAGTAAATCATGACATTTCACTAAGCAACCAAGATCCAATATGTAGCCAACTTAAAGGATAAGTAAACAAAGTCTAGGTATACATGAATTAGGCCTCAAATCCACTTTTTGACCTCATGCAAATAAACCAATTAATATCAATAAGGCATATTTGTCCTAGTTTGTTTTAGTCTAAAATGCACCTAGAAGCTTAGCCTTGATATCCCAATACCCCTCCTATAGTTAAAATGCAATTTTTATGCTTAAATCTTGAGTTATGAGCTGATTTTCAAGAGGACTAGTTGACAAGAAGTTCATAGAAACATCGCAAGAGACTTATATTATTGCATAGAGCTTTCACATGTCGTGGGTACATAGAAGTAAATGGCACTTTTAATTGACAATCCACGAGAGAGGTACATGCATCAAAACTTAAAGATTTTTTACAAACCTTGGATTTAATACCTTAGGCCAAAAGCTTTTAGGTCAAAACTAAATGATCTCTAAGCCCATATGTGGCTAGAATCAAGCTCACAAAACCTAGAGCCACTTAGCCTCTCTTTGCTTTGCTCCTTATCGTACATATAAACTCAAAAAATGACAATTTACATAAAGCAAAGTCTATGATTGTCAAAGTTGTTCAAATGAATGGCAAAAAATTACAGTAGGGCTCATAGGTGAAGCTATCTGCTCATAAGTTAGCTATGCCGCTAATATTTCCCTTGTATGTAATGGAATTGGCCTATTAACTGGAGAGTAGCGGAAATTAATGAGAGTACTTTTGAGAAATTACTTTGTGAGCATAGCGGGTGAACATAATTGAAGATAACAACATATGTTAAGTATGGAGCCTGATTTACCCTTGTAATCTTCTGTGGTAAAAGCGCACATTTGTAAGGCCCCCATTATGAGGAGAAGCCATCGTGCGTGAAGGAAAATCACTCACCGGAAACCAAAATTTTCACGGACAAGAATCAGGGGCAACTTTAAAGGCCTTGGGGGCGGAGGCCCCCGAGACTTTTTTTCGCCGGAATATTCTTTTTCGCCGGAATATTATGGCCGGCCGGCGGCCGGAAAGTGATCGGAAAACAACCGTTCGATTGGCCGGTGGCCGGTAGTCAATGGTCGATGGCCGGTGGTCAGAAGTCAATGGCCGATGGCCGGTGGTCGGAAGTCAATGGCCGGTGGCCGGTGGCCGAATTCAAAAGCGGACTTGTCTTCTCAAGGGCCGCCACACATGGGCGGATTGGAGGGTCCGATTTGGACTTATTCTCACAAGGGCTGCTACACATGGCTGTCTCTCGTAAGAGAGGGCAACTCTTTTGGCCTATAAAAGGAGGCCATTTCTACACACATTTCATAGTGTGAAGTTGATGCAACAAGGTGAGTGTGAGGTGGTGAGAATGAAGCAAGGCGGGAGCTCCATTAAGGGTATAATCCCTTTGTAAACTACTTCTTGTTTTGAAGTACTAAAGCCATTGAGTGGCTGCTTTCCCGTGGACGTAGCCCACATTGGGTGAACCACGTATATCGTGTGTACTCTCTCTCTCTCTCTACTCTATAATCTCGTGTATATAAATCTGTCTCTCTCCATTAAGTAATCTACTCAATTATCTATTTAGCTACGTCTTATTTCCTAACAACTGGTATCAGAGCAAGGTTTGCTCGTAGCTAAATTATCTCAAGGAAAGATTTCCTTGAATTGAGTGGGAGTTATGGCGGAGGAAGGGAAGCTCAAGATTGAGAAGTTCAACGGCAAAAACTACCAACATTGGAAGATGCAGATTGAAGACTATCTCTACCAGAAGGACCTCTATTTGCCACTAGGCGGTCTTGCGAAGAAGCCCGCAACAATGGCAGATGAAGCATGGATTGTCCTTGATCGAAAGGCACTGGGAACAATCCGGTTAAGCTTGGCGTCAACGGTGGCCTTCAATGTTTCGGAGATGAAGACCACGGAGGACTTGATGAAGTCACTTGACGACTTCTACGAGAAACCATCGGCATCCAATAAGGTATTTCTTATGAAGCGCTTGTTCAATCTAAAGATGGCAGAGAATGGTTCAGTTGCCGAACACCTAAATGACTTTAACACAAACATAAGTCAGCTTCGATCAGTGAAAATCAATTTCGATGACGAAGTGCGAGCTCTCCTTATACTATCATCTCTACCAGATAGTTGGGACAACCTTGTGATGGCTGTAAGTAATTCTATCTCTGGCACAAGTACTCTTAAGTTTGATGATGTTGTGGGTGTTCTCCTAAGCGAGGAAATGCGAAGGAGAAGCACAGGAGAATCATCAAGTGCTGCACTATCAGTGGAAACAAGAGGAAGGCTTAAGGAGAGGTTCAAAAACCAAAAGGGTCGTGATCGCTCAAGGCGGAGCAAGTCACGCACAAAGTCAGTTCTTGAATGTTGGAACTGCGGCAAGAAAGGCCATGTCAAGAAGGATTGCTGGTCCAAGAAGAAGAAGGAGACAGAGTCTCAAGACAACAAGCCAACATCGAAGGCCAATGTGGCAGGTAAAGTAGAGCAAGATGCTCTAATTCTCTCATTAGACAATGTGTCTAATTCCTGGATAGTAGATTCCGGGGCTTCATTCCATGCGACACCACACAAGCAACATTTCCAAGACTACACTAAAGGTAATTTTGGGTATGTATACTTGGGAGATGATGAAGCTTGTGAGATTGTCGGCAAAGGTACAGTTTCTGTCAAAACTGCTAACGGAAATGAATGGAAGCTTAAAGATGTTAGGCATGTTCCTTCTCTTCGCAAAAATTTGATCTCTACAGGACAATTGGATGATGAAGGTCACAACATTGCATTCGGAAACAAACGGTGGAAGATCTCAAAGGAATCTTTGGTGGTTGCCAAGGGTGAAAAAGTCAGTACACTTTACTTGTGTACTGTTAGCACGCAACCTTCAGCTTGTGCAGCAACTATAGAAGTTGACAGTGCGGTGTGGCACTACCGACTTGGGCATATGAGTGCCAAAGGAATGCAAATCCTTCAAACAAAGAAGCTTCTACCAGGTTTGAAAGAAGTGGACTTAGAGTTCTGTGAAGATTGTGTTTATGGTAAACAAAAGAGGGTAAAATTTCAAAAATCAGGAAATGAAAGAAAAAATAAAAAACTTGAGTTGGTTCATTCTGATGTTTGGGGTCCTGCAAGTACACCATCACTTGGTGGCTCATTGTACTATGTAACATTCATAGACGATGCGACTAGAAAAACATGGGTTTATATCATGAAGAATAAATCCGATGTATTTTCCATATTTCAAAGGTGGAAAGCCTTTGTGGAGAATGAAACAGGTACCAAGGTTAAATGCCTCAGATCCGACAATGGAGGCGAATATTGCAGCCAAGCTTTTGAAAGCTTTTGTGCTAGCAATGGCATTCGGAGGCAAAGGACAACCCCAAGGACACCTCAACAAAATGGGATTTCGGAAAGGATGAACAGGACAATCATGGAACGAGCACGAAGCATGTGGCTACATGCAGGCCTATCGCTTGAGCTTTGGGCGGAAGCTGTAAGTACGTCTGTGTACTTAATCAATCGGTCACCCTCAACGGCTTTGGATGGAGGAGTTTCAAAAGAGGCATGGACAGGTAAACCGGTGAATTATGCATTTCTCAAAGTGTTTGGGTGTGAGGCTTTCATGCACATAGATAGAAGCCTAAGATCAAAGCTAGATGCAAAGTCCAAAAAGTGTTTCTTCATTGGCTATGGAGAAGGAGACTTTGGGTATCGCCTATGGAATCCTGAAGATGGTAAAATCTTAAGGAGTAGGGATGTAATTTTTAATGAACAAAATATGTACAAAGATTACTTGGAAATAAAACAAACAAAAGAAACAGGTGATGAGTACATGGAGCTTGAGGACGGTGAAGACTCAAGGACTGCAAACGGTGACAATGTGCAACAACGTCAACCAAATGAGGAGCCTCAACCTATTCCCCGAAGATCTACAAGAGCAAGTAGACCTCCAGAAAGGTTTGTTCCTTCCTTCAACCATCTCTTGATCTCAGATTCTGGAGAGCCGGAATCATACGAAGAAGCTATGCAACATAAATCCAAAGAAGAATGGACGAAGAGCATGCAAGTGGAGATGGACTCACTACATCGCAACCAAACATGGGAGTTGGTTGAGTTGCCTAAAGGTAAGCGGGCACTTCAAAACAAATGGGTGTACAAGCTAAAGGAAGAAGAAGGTGGGAAGAAAAGGTACAAGTCTAGGCTTGTGGTAAAAGGTTTTTCTCAAAAGAAAGGTATTGACTTCAATGAAATATTTTCTCCTGTTGTAAAAATGAACTCAATTAGGCTTGTCTTAAGCCTTGTGGCTGCTCATGATCTAAATCTCGAGCAAATGGATGTAAATACGGCATTCCCTCACGGTGACTTAGAGGAGGAAATCTACATGCTTCAACCAAAGGGGTATGAAGTAAAAGGTAAGGAGAAAATGGTTTGCAGATTAAAGAAGAGCTTGTATGGTTTAAAGCAAGCATCAAGACAATGGTACTTGAAGTTTGATCGATGGATGTTGGATCATGGATTCACAAGATGCAACTCCGATCACTGCGTTTACACGAAGAATTTGGGAGATGGGAAATTCATCATCCTAATGTTGTATGTTGATGACATGTTGATTGCAAGTGCTAACATGCAGGACATCAAAGACCTAAAAGAGGAGCTGTCCAAATCTTTTTCAATGAAAGATTTAGGTGCTGCAAAGAGGATACTTGGTATGAAAATATCAAGGGACAGGACGAAGAAGACAATAAAGCTATCTCAAGAAGATTACATCAAGAAAGTACTAGAAAGGTTTGCAATGCAAAATGCAAAACCAGTTTCTACACCTTTGGCTGGTCATTTTAAACTAACGAAGGATATGTGTCCAAAGACACAAGAGGAGATAGCCTATATGTCTAAAGTTCCATATGCTGCAGCGGTAGGTTCTCTAATGTATGCTATGGTCTGGACAAGGCCAGACATTGCACATGCAGTGGGAGTTGTGAGTAGGTTCATGGACAACCCAGGTAAAGAGCATTGGCAAGCTGTGAAGTGGATACTTAGGTATCTAAAAGGGACAACAACAAATGCTTTGTATTTTGGAGGAACTGATATTTTTCTAGAAGGGTATGCTGATGCAGATATGGCAGGTGACAAAGATACTCGAAGGAGCACTACTGGCTATGTGTTCACGGTTGGAGGCACAGCAGTAAGCTGGGCTTCAAAGCTGCAGAAAGTGGTTTCACTTTCTACCACGGAGCAGAGTATGTAGCAATGACAGAGGCAAGCAAAGAAATTCTGTGGCTTCACAGATTCTTAGAAGAGCTTGGATTCAAACAAGACAATTGTGTCTTGTACAGTGATAGCCAAAGCGCTATCCATCTTGCGAAGAACTGAGCCTTTCATTCAAGGACAAAGCACATTGAGGTGAGATATCACTTCATACGCACTCTTTTGGAAGAGGGACAACTAAAGCTAGGAAAGGTGCATACAAGTGAAAATCCTGCAGACATGTTTACAAAGGTGGTCAACAAGGAGAAGTTGAGTTTTTGCTCATCTTCAATCGGCATTCAAGGATAAGAAGCCAGAATGGAAAGCAGTCACAAGTTTGGTTTGGAGATCAGTCTCCAAGTGGGAGATTGTTAAGTATGGAGCCTGATTTACCCTTGTAATCTTCTGTGGTAAAAGCGCACATTTGTAAGGCCCCCATTATGAGGAGAAGCCATCGTGCGTGAAGGAAAATCACTCACCGGAAACCAAAATTTTCACGGACAAGAATCAGGGGCAACTTTAAAGGCCTTGGGGGCGGAGGCCCCCGAGACTTTTTTTCGCCGGAATATTCTTTTTCGCCGGAATATTATGGCCGGACGGCAGCCGGAAAGTGGTCAAAAAACAACCGGTCGATTGGCCGGTGGCCGGTAGTCAATGGCCGATGGTCGGTGGTCGGAAGTCAATGGCCGATGGCCGGTGGTCGAAAGTCAATGGCCGGTGGCCGGTGGCCGAATTCAAAAGCGGACTTGTCTTCTCAAGGGCCGCCACACATGGGCGGATTGGAGGGTCCGATTTGGACTTATTCTCACAAGGGCGGCTACACATGGCTGTCTCTCGTAAGAGAGGGCAACTCTTTTGGCCTATAAAAGGAGGCCATTTCTACACACATTTCATAGTGTGAAGTTGATGCAACAAGGTGAGTGTGAGGTGGTGAGAATGAAGCAAGGCGGGAGCTCCATTAAGGGTATAATCCCTTTGTAAACTACTTCTTGTTTTGAAGTACTAAAGCCATTGAGTGGCTGCTTTCCCGTGGACGTAGCCCACATTGGGTGAACCACGTATATCGTGTGTACTCTCTCTCTCTCTCTACTCTATAATCTCGTGTATATAAATCTGTCTCTCTCCATTAAGTAATCTACTCAATTATCTATTTAGCTACGTCTTATTTCCTAACAACATAGGTATAGCAATTAGTTAACTTGGCATGAACAATACTTTTGCAAGAGAGAGAATTTAGGGAACATGACAATAGTTGAGGACCGGATTTATGTGGAGCCGGTCCCCCTCCAATAGGCATTTGTACTATGATTTCTCCCATTAAGAGAGACTTGTTACAAAACAATCTTTGTGTTCCTTGTACCTAGGTGATGCAATGAAGATGGAAAGCTTCATGCATCACAATCATAACATAAACTTTGAAGAAAGCTTTAACTATCCCAAGCCTTAGTCCCAAGACCTCAAACACCTTCGAAGGTGGAGAGAGCTAGCAGGGAATGAGGGTAGGGAAGAGGAAGAAGACACATTTCATAGGAGAAAGAATTATCTCCTCACTTATCATAACTCGTATTGCTAGCATACATAATAGCATAGTAATGAAGAAGGAGAAGATGACAAGCTTAGCATTGAAGCATGGCTCTTAGTTGGATTTGCACTCCGTGTTGGTGTAGGCTCTCAACTTCTCAAGGAGCTTGGAGAAGGAGATGGAGCTCTTGCACTTTGCATAGCACACAATGAGAGTGTGTGTGTGTGTGTGTGTGGGTGAGTATACCCCCTAAGAAACCCCCTAGATTGCTTTGGTTGACTCCCCCTTGTAGCTCATGCTTGAAGCTCATTGGACCCATCCAGGCCTAGCCAATCATAAGCAGGAGTCATACCAAGCAACAAGGGTAGCCTTGGGACAAGTATCCTCCTTTCCCCTTTCAGAGAGAGGACTTACTAAATGAAAAATCAATTAATTAAATCTCCTAAATTATCATTGGACCCCTTGGGTGGCCAACCAATAGGCTTTAGGCACACCATGAGGGCAACATGAGGAGGAACTTGACAAGTGTCCCTTATTCTTTCTTTGTACCAAGTAGGCCTTGTGTGAGTGTGTGGGGGTTCTCTCTCATCCCCCCTCATGTAGGGCTTGACCCCTCCTTGTAAGGATTAGATCTTTGACTTTTAACACCTCAAGCCCCTCAAACTTAGGCCCAGTTCCCACCACAAGCTTGGCCCTTAAGCACTTCAAGCTTGGGTTGGGTTCACACCTCAAGTACAACCTTAGCATCTCAAGCATGTCAAGCATCTCAATCATCAAGAACCTCAAGCATCTCAAGCACCTAGGCCATGGATGCAGACAAAGAACAGCTGCGCAGGATTAAAAAAACACGATTGGCGCATGCTCTGTGGGCATCATCTCATGATGCAGCATCAACAAATTTTGATGATTCCAGCCATGCGATCAATCTAAGCCCATCTAGACCTGGTTTGGTGCAGGTCGACTACTGACCTTTCTCCCTTCGAAGCAGCGGTTCCCGCCATGCCGTTAGGTGTAGCATATTCGCCTTCTTCCCTATGCAAGTGGGTGATCACCCGGCCGGCTTGCCAATACCTCTTGCTCATGGATTCAAACCCTCGATGAACACTGTGTGTGTGTGTGTGTGTGTGTGTGTGTGTGTGTGTGTGTGTGTGTGTGTGTGTGTGTGTGTGTGTGTGTGTGTGTGTGAGAGAGAGAGAGAGAGAGAGAGAGAGAGAGAGAGAGAGAGAGAGAGAGAGAGCATGCAAAGCCATGCAAAGCAGGTTTACCCTCCTCCATAGCTCTCCCTTCTCCTCCCTGGCTCTGATACCAATATAAGACCTAGGAGACTGTGATATCGGATCCACATCCCTACAACCCTATGTATAGACCGGCTCCTAGCCCTAGCCAACATATGGATCCCCAGTCCACACTGGTCCACTCCGAGTCCCTGGCTCAGGTCCCTGACCCCCTAGGCTTAGGATCCTTGTCTTGACAGTTCCCACCTCAAGCTCAGTCGTAGCTTACCTAAGGTCAAAGGACTTTTACACTAACTATTGGAGGTCTTTAATGAAGCTAACCCTAAGGTCTTATTATCCATTGGTTAGCCTTGCTCTTTGATAGACCATCTCTCATTTGGGCCCCTTAACCCTTGTTCCCGTTTATTCTCCCACATTAAGTTATTAGTTTAATATGAGAAAAACATTTGGATTGGTTAGATATTAGATTTTATGACATTGTAGATAGTGGGAGCTTGCCTTTGGAGATAGTCTACATGGAAAAATGACAATTTACATAAATCAAAGGCTATGAATGTTCAAATGAATGGGAGAAAATTACAATAGGGATCATACGTGAAGCTATCTACTCATAAGTTAGCTACGCCGCTAACAAATAGACTCTAAATTCAAAGCTAAAGAAATCAAGCCCAAAATCTTACCAAGAGGCTTCAAAAGGGTATGATTATAGCCCAATTTGATCCGTTGATGAATTTTTGACCGCGACTTGGACTGAGAGATAATTGTTAGAGCTTGTTCAGACCCAAGCTTAGCGCTTGGCTAGCCCTAGATTTCCAGATACATATTGTAGATAGTGCCCTTGCTTATAGACCTCCTTAACACCAAATTTGACCTAGATTGACAAATTTTGGCTAGCATGGATCCTAAGGCCCTATTGATAGGTTGTTGTGGGTTCATGGCAAGTTAGATGGATTGCCTATATACATACATGTAGACACTCAACAGAGGTACATCCAAATTCAGTCCACAGATTGTCACCAGCAGACACATAGTTTCCAAATGCTTAGAGTGCAAGCACACCCAACCTTGCTAGATCACATTCTTGATTGTTTTGGTACATCTTATAGATGCATGATGGAGGATATTCCAGAGCGTATCACATTAGCCTTTCATGAGGATCCCTCAGACACCTTTGAGCTACCACAGACTGTATCTTTGGACTTGTTTGAGATTGGGCCATTTATGTTGATGAGGATCGGCATGAGGAAGAAAGTTAGATTTAGAGAGTACCTTCCCTATGACACAACAAGTGCTACCCCACCAGGTTCCTTGTGGGGTACCTATAGGAGCATTCATGACAAGGCTACCTATACATTGCTGTGTGGACTATACTATTCCCCTTTGTGGAGTAGTGTTGTTGAGCCTATAGTAGACCCAATGACCTTACCCTCTACACAACTAGCATGACTTAGATCACCTCAAGGATTCATAGCATTTAGACCATCTACAAGACATACCTTTGTTGAGATCATGGTAGAGGCATAAGCAGATATGGAGCGCAAGAGCTAGAGCCTTACCATTGCACCACCAGAGTTACCATGCACAGATGCAACCACATCATAGGCTACTACAACTAGTACACATGCTAGAGAGGGTGTAGAGACCACACCACAGACCACGAGCACACTAGACACGGAGGTTTCTAGATCACATGCATTAGATATGATGATGAGACATAGATCACCACACAAAGACACCATGCAGGTACCACATGAGAAAATAGTTTCCATGATGAGTAGAGAGCACCATATTGAGCTTGTGCTACATTTCTTAGGCTATGGAGGAGTCATGCCTTGGTTTGTTGACCTTGATGGACATTCCTACATTAGAGGCACCTTCTTGGATGACATTGAATCTTCAATACGGTAGTAGGTAGTTAGAGTTCAGAGATGTCACCTTGGTTTGACTAAGTTCTTCATTGATGAGCTCAAGGCCACATACATGTCCCTGCTAATTAGCCCATACAATGTTGCAGATAGAGCACATCTCGATGATTTTTTGGACACCCAAGTACATCCCCGGATAATGCAATTATGTAGATTGGAGCACGCGTTGGCTTATGTTGATGAATATGGACATAGATATCAATGAGAGTAGACCACAAGACATTTTGAGCCAGCCATGAGACTTATGGTATATCTTGTTGGAGATGCTTGTGATAGGATTTATAGGGACATAGATGGTACCAAATATCTCTTCATGATGGGATTTCCCTATTCTCCATGGCATGGGCATGATCCTATAGTCATGACCACACAGAGTCCACTAACATCTGCTAGACAGTCTTCTTCTACCAATTCAGCTCCCAAATCTCCATCACATAGATAGATTTTTCCTCGGAGCACAGTTGATTAGTTGAGGTCTAGAGTGATTGAGATGAAGGAGACAAATGTTCACATTGATGACAGGATGAGTGCACCAGAGAGCACTACAGTAGAGCCACCTAGAGAGACTATTCTAGAGGTTGTTACTTGTTCTATAGAGATGTACATCCTAGTGTCATTGCTCCTATGCTAGAGACAAATATTGAGCGAGTAGAGATAGCTAATGTGCTAGATTTGACACTTATTGATGATTCGAGTACACCTATTGTAGAGGTAGATGTCTCAGAAGAGCCTACACTTGAGGATATTGTTGATGCACATGACCATAAGAGTGCTGACATTACGACTGAGCCATTAGAGACTGAGATATGTGCAAATACGATAGAGACAAAGGTTTTCGAGATAGATGCTTGCACGCATCCACAACCTGATTCAGTTATGATTGAGCATTTAGACTCCCCATGAAAGACAAGGACAACTGAGGTACTTATGGACCATGATTGTCACCACCCCCTAGAGTAGAGGTCACACCTGAGGATTCAAAGACCATATTTCCTAGAGTGACTCCTACCATGACACTTGAGACACCTTGAGATCAAGCAAAGCCTATCTTAGAGAATGTTCACAGGAATAGCACTACCTATGAGCAACCTAGGACATATCACGCCTATACCTCATCATAGAGAGCTTATTGTAGGGACACTAGACATGCTTATGTGCCTTGCATGTTGACACAGACTAGACCATTAGCTAGTGATGATACACTCATTTGGATTGAGAGTAACAGTACACATGATGGTTTATCCTAGTGTTAGCTCACATCTAGATAATCACTAGAGGCACATGGATTTTATAGAGGACATAGAGAGATTTGTGTTCCCAGACCATAGACCACTGCTCATCCTCATAGATCTCCTACACTTTCTTTGACCACATCCATGCTATAGAGATCTAGCCCATGTTCATGACCTAAAGAGAGGCCTACCCCACGATGAGAGTTGACACGAGCTAGACATTCACAACCACAGGTGAGGAGAGTTTGACCTACATTTAGCGAGATCCTACGAACATTGAAGATTTGGCGACTACTTTAAAAGAGCCGATCACCTATCACACCATAGGTTGACATGAGCCATAGCTCACTAGATATTTCCATTGACAATGTTGTTGACTTAGAGCTAGGCAAGAGTCAGTCATTGAGAGATCTTGAGCCACACAATTCATTTCCCACATAGTCACAGGTTGGTGTCATCCCTAGACCCATTAGTTGTGCTACATATTCTACCATCCACATGGAGCAAGTGCTAGCCATCCGACCATTAGACATAGAGCAAGGAGATTACAAGTTTTCTTATCCATCCTAGTTGCACTAAACCCTTGACTTGTGGAGATTGACCATGAATTTTTTCCTCTATGTATCGAGGTATGAGACCTTAGTATAGGATTTGTTTTTATTTGCATTTAGGTAATAAAACTTTCATTTCTATGTTGATACACCTTTCTAGGTGGTAGTATTTTGTTTATGATTTTGTAGCATAGATGGACTTGAGCTTTCATTTAGCATGGATTGATCGACCTTCAACATTGCGGAGTGGTCGCTTTTCTTTGAGAAGTAAAAAGCCCCTGGCATACAAAATAAGCACACATGTCAAATGACTTTGAATCAATGTGGGAAAAAAAAAAGAAAAGCAAGAAAAATGAAATGAAAGCAACTTCCATTAAGCTGCACATAAAAAATGCAAGCATTTTGTTTGGAGTTGCGAAAGATAGTTAGTTAATCAAACCCAAAAGACACAAATAGAGAATCTTGCATTGAGATATTCTTCCTAACTTAGCTAGTGCTAGAGTGAGTGTTTTAACCCTTAATCATAGCTAAATAAGAGACTCATCCATAAGCCCAAAACTCTAGATTAATTATTTCAGTAAAGTGAAATTTATTTGTCCTTAATGGTAGTGTAACATTTTATAATTATTTGCATTTACTCATTTACACATGTGCTTTGCCTTCCCCTTATGCTTTATTGCCATATAATTTAGCTTGCTCCCTCATCCACATTTTTATTTCGCAGGCACATCCTTCCTTGAGCGTTGATGGGGGCTTTTCACAAGCCAAGCTCCCATACCCCTCTTCTCTCGTCCCCACCCCATGAAAACCCCCTCTTAGGGAGGGAGTGATAAAAAGCATTGGAAAAAGTAACAAAAAATAAAGTATGATTATGTAAATATATAAGAAAGGTAAAATAGGTCACCTCATGCCTGCGGGGCAGCCCATCCCCACCTTGCCTCCTTTTTCTTCACTGTTGCCCCGTCGTGTGTCCCTTTTCCTCTCCTCCACTCAAAAGGTCAACCCCCTCTCTCTTCCCCTTGTCCTTTCTCCTTTCTCTCTCCCCTCAAGCTACCCCACCTCTCACCAATAATGCATTATAACTCACCAATAATGCACCAACTCACATGCAACTTACCCTATCTTCCAAAATAGTATACCCCACCCCCTCTTTCTCTCTCCTATCATATCCCATGACCCAAATACCCCCCTCTCTCTCTAAAGGGCGCCATGTCTCTTGTCTTGTAGCTAAATAATCTCCCCCACACTCACACACACTCAGTTTCATTGAAAAAGGTGCCCACAGACCCATCCCCACCCGGTGGTTACCTGATTCTTCTTGTGTTCACACACATCTGTACACAGATTCACCTCTGAACACACTCCCCTCTCTCCCCTCTTGTAATTACTTTATTCTCCATGTCACCTCTCACTTTTTTTCATCAACCCATCTCTCTCTCTTAGTCTCTCTCTCATGAGACTGCTGCTCTGGCACATATACACACAGCCAGACAAGTGGGGCCCACAGTCACATGGCCTATGTAGATAATGATTTCTTCATTTCTAAATTCTAGAATTCCTCCCTCTTCTTCCCCTATATAAAGAGGGGTCACCATCACACTAAACACACACACAACATCACCAAAGAACACACTATGCACTGTGTGTGCCTAGTGCACACACACACACCCACACCATCACCATCACCGCAATCACCATGCTTGTCTTGAGCATGATTTCTACACCCTTGGCTATGGAAGATGAAGGGCAACTAAATGAAGGATGATGGCCATAATCCTCGTGCGAGTCTTCGCCATCAACTCCCACCTATCCGCCATGTGCTCTACCACTCTCTCCCTTCTCATTCCCCTACCCTATGCTCCCCATTTCATTGCCTAATTCTCTAAATAAAGCTTGAGGTTTTGTGAGTATGTTTTCTTGCAATGTTTCGCCCATGTGAGGTGTGCGGAATCGCCACCTAATCTTATGTTTTGGAGTGAGCTTGTGTATGTGTGAAGGGTGTGCGGATTCGCCATCCTTTTGTGATGCCTAAGTACTAAGCCGCTATACCCCCTCCCTCACTCTCTCTCTCTCTCTCTCTCTCTCTCTCTCTCTCACTTGATCTCATTCCCTTTCCTTTTCATCATTACTCCCAAGCATCCATCTCTCTTGGATGAAAACTTTGTTATGGTGGTGTGTTGTTTGCGTCCTAGCCGCTGAAGCTAGGTGGTGCCCCCTATTTGCTTTACCATGACAGGCTCGAGGCGCGCCATTCGGTCCCCAGTGTTTTAGAGGCCATCGGGGGTTCGGGGTTCGCTTTGCTCCCGTCATTTGGTGCCCCCAATGAGGATCTTTTCATGAAACCCTTCAGTTTACAAGACTGAAACCCCTAAACTATTGTGAATGGATGAATGGCTAGCAGGATTTTCTAATTGGACGACAGAAGAAGAAGAGCTCCAAGCACAACTAGACGAACTCCGCATCTCCATCGAAGCTCGAGTGCCAGGTGTAACGGTAATCGATTTGCAGTGGGAGAGTCAACCAACACGCCAAACCCAGTGGATATACATAGGCCAAGTGCCAAGAAGAAGAAGGAGAAGGTCGAAACCATGTCCGCAACCTACAACCAACCCACAACAACAAAATGGAAGGAGCTCTACACAATAGAGAATCAACACTATTCTACTTTGAGAATCGGGTAACTCAATTCACCGAGGTAATTATCACGATCAGTTTTCAAGTCGCACCTGATGCTGCAGCACAGATAACGGAAGCATTGGCTCACACTCTCACTAGAGAAACTAGGGATCTACTGAGTTTGTTTCAGGAAAGAACACCACCCTCTCCCACAAGCTTGGACAGTGACTAAGCACCTCTAAGCTTCACATGAATCAGTACAACCTACCTCAAGACAGATCACACATACCAACACGTGTACGCTCAATCAAGGTAATACTGGATTTGAAGGCTCACTACCAGCATGTCATTGACACCATGCTGGGTGGGGAGCGATTTTTTGAGGTTCTGGCATCAGATCAACCATTTGTCTTACCTTTGGTACAAGGCAATGTACCGTTTGAAGTTTTAATCTATGTCCTAGTATAAGAGGGTATACACGCCTCCTTGTAAAGAAGAAAAAAACTTTTGCAAGTTAAGCAGTGTGTCTTTCTAGCTCTCTCTCAGTAATCATGGCAAGTGTAGCATTTCCAACATTTAAAGGAAAGAAGGGGGAGGATTTGGTAACAGACTTCCTAGATGACTTTGAAGTAGCATGTGTAGTGAGCAACAAAGATACGGATGAATCCTGGGTTAGAATCTTTAAGCATCTCATGAAGCTAGAAGCTAGATCATGGTACAATGCACTTCCACAAGCAACCAAGGATGACTGGGAACCCTTAAAAACCGCTTTTAAGAGGCGCTTTGGGGGAGGTACCACTTCAGAAAAGTTGTGGGACAAGTTGAGAGACTTGAAGCAGGAGGGTCTTTTAGAATATGCCACCTATGAGTCCAAATTTGTGGATTTGTGGGAACGGTGGGTTGAGTCACTGGCTAGGGGGAAAGCTGCACCCGATTTCCTAAAAAAAGATCGGTTCACGCATGGCTTATGGCCACTTCTCAAGGAGAAGGTGAAAGGTAGATTCCCGGCTACGTACGAGTTAGCCGTTGAGATTGCTCGCCTTAAAGACAAGAAGCTGCGAATGAAAGCCAAAGAAATCGAGTCAACAGAATCAGGAACATCGCGTCGACCAGCAACTACGACAACCACCATACCACCACCACTGGATCTTGGGGTAAGAGATGACTAACAAGATATGTTGGCCCATATTACTGACCAACTGCAGAATTTGTCTGTCCACTTAATACAGCAAGGGAGGAGTCAAGAAAGAGATCAAGACCCTGGAAGAGCACGACGACAAAACAGGGAGTATCATTGCTACAACTGCGGAGAAGACGGTCACGGTATGTACTACTGTCCCAAACCACGACAAAACTATAATAGAGGAGGTAGGAGGAACCAATTGTCACCCCCTAGAGAAAGAATACCCCCACCCCGAGCACCGCCCCCACCAACACAAATTCTACGTCCACCCCAGACACCACTACAAGCATCCATCCCACCTCTTCCACCAGCCCCACCACCTGATCGCCCTGTAAACATCATAAGGCTAGAAGAGAAAGGAAAAGCCATAGTAGTGGATCCACCCAGAGAAAAGGAGAGGGACAAGGGTAAGGAGAAGGTAACCTTTTTAGAACCACTTGAATCCATGACTGTGAAAAGAGCTAGGAGGGAGAAAGCTACACAATCAGATGATGAGAGAAGCATGAGAGGAGAAACTAGCAAGAGGCCATCTAGGCCACGACGGAAATTGGGCATCACCGACTTCCAGCTAGGGGAAAGTTCTAAGCCCTATGATCTAACATTGGATGTGGCAGAGCAAGGACCGAAGATTACATGGCCACAGCTGCTACATCTTGCACCAAAAGTAAGGCGACAATGGTCTAAAATGGTAAGTACAAGACGCTCCAAAACAAAGGTAGCCGGAGCAATTTCGGGATGCAACATGGATGACATCCTTCCAATTGTCGACGTAAACATAAAAGGAAAGAGGGTTGGAAACACCTACATTGATGGAGGTGCACAAATCTGTGTAATGAGCGAAGCTATGATGCTTCGATTAGGGCTCGAGGTTGACAGGCCTTCTCCATGCAAGGCAAAGATGGAAAACAACGCAAAAGTAAAGTGTGTGGGTGTGGTAAGTGCCGTGAAAATCAAAGCTTTCAACACTGAGGTAGAGGTAGATGTTTTTGTAATGCCTACTAAGGGGGAGGGCTATCCACTAATTTTGGGAAGGCCATGGTTGATGGCCATGAAGGCAAAACAGGACTGGAGTACTGGCCTTCTACGCATGACCGGTAAGAAAGGGGAGACAATCTACTACGACATGAGGATTGGCAAGCAGAAGCAAATGAATCTGGAAACATCGGCAGATGAAACCACTAGCGAATCTTCCAGTTCTGAGGAGGAGACCACATCCACCGACGAAAGTGACAGTTCCATTGATGTGATGGGTATCATTATGAAGGATCCACAAAGGGTAAGCACAACTGGTGATCCATTACCAAAAGGGCAACCCAATGAAGAGGAGAGCAAATCACCTGGCCTAGGAGGAAGTAGGTTGAAGGGTATGTTGTCTACGAAATTAACACTTGAGGAGAAAGATAGTTTTTTGCAAATGTCGATGGGATTTCCTAACCTGTTCATTGACAACTATGAAAGAATCACAGGAATTACAGTGGTGGAACATCATATTAAGCTGAAGGAAGGGGTAAAACCAGTTGTGCAAAAGCTACGACGATTGGGGGTCATACAAGAAAAGGCACTCTTGGCCGAGATAAGGAAACTGCTGGAGGCGGGATTCATCTATCCTGTAGAAAACTCAGAATGGGTGTCACCCCTAGTGGTGACGCCTAAAAAGAATGGTAAGTGGAGGGTCTGTGTTGACTACAAACCACTAAATGCAGCTACAAAGAGAGACCACTTTCCTCTCCCTTTCTTGGATGAAATTCTGAATGAAGTAGCGGGTTTTGAATGCTATACCGTCTGTGATGGTTATTCTGGATACTTTCAAATACGCATAGCCTTGGAAGATCAGCTAAAAACCACTTTTATCACACCATGGGGTTGTTTTGCATACAGGGTTATGCCATTTGGTCTCACAAATGCACCTGCCACATTCCAAAGATATGTCACATATGTTTTTCAACCGTTCTTTGGAACATCCATAAGAGTGTTCATTGATGATTTTTGTATATATAGCTCCCGTATTTTACATTTAGAAAAGGTAACTGAAGGTTTGGCCAGGTTGCAGATCCTAGGTGGGCAATTAAATGTGGATAAATGCCACATTGGGGAGAGTAAAGTCATTCTACTAGGCCATGAAATTTCAGCAAAAGGTATCAACGCCGACCCAAGTAAGGTGTCCGCACTCATAGCCCTACCTTCACCAACGACCGCACGTCAACTGGTCTCTTTTCTATAGAAGGTGAGGTACTTAAGTAGATTCATACATCTACTATCACAACTTGTTCTACCACTGCAACAACTCACTCAAAGATCAACTTTCACTTGGGACGAGGAAAGCGAACATCACTACAACAAGGTAAAGGAGGTCTTAGCCACTCTGCCAACTATCTCACCACCTAAGTGGGATGAAAAATTCTATGTCACCTCAAGTGTTGGTGATGACTCATTGGGGGCTGTGCTACTCCAAAAGGATACGACGACATCTTTCATGAGGCCAATCTACTTCTCTAGTCGAATGATGACAGCAGGAGAGAAAGGTTTCACCCATGTGGAACACTTAGTCCTAGCTCTTAGATTTGCAACTACAAAGTTTAGGTCATATTTGCTGCCTAAGAAATTTGTGATTCTAACCACGGATGAAATATTTCCCTATGTTGTACAACACATGGATATGTCTGCTAGAATTACTAAATGGCTAGTTCGTCTGCAAGAGTTTGACTACACGGTACAGGTAGAAAGAACGACAAGGGCAAGTTTGGGGGGACTCATGACCTACCAAGTCTTTGAAAGGAAGGAGAAGCAATCTAAGGAAGGAGAAGTCCGATTACCTCCAGTACCACCGATGGTAGAAGGAGCATAATCTCTCTACTTTGATGGAGCCTACAAGCGAGCGTCCGACAAAGCAGCTGCAGGCATAGTGGTCTTTGATGACAAAGGGACAAAGGTATTTTCGTTGGGCCAATTGTTAGATTCACATTCTAACAATGAAGCTGAGTATGCATCACTAACCAAGGGTCTACAATGGTGCGTCTCGCAAGGTGTACAATGCCTTAATGTATTTGGGGATACTGTACTTCTGGTAAGGCAAGTAAATGGAGCATGGACATGCAAGAATCCTAGTTTAAGGACTCACTTAAGTGGTGTAAAAACCTTGTTGGGTAAGTTTGAAGAAGTTCAAATACACCATATCCCAAGGGCTCAAAACCAAGAAGCAGATGCCCTAGCAAGTGAAAGACTACAGGAAGTGGTGGTTGGAGCAATAAAACTAAAGCTCCCTCTATTTCAAGGAAGTGATGCCTTGCCTGACATCATGCATTTTTTGGAAACAGGGGAATGCCCATCAGATTTAACAAAGGGACAGAAGCAATGGCTGACGCGGAAGGCCACGAGGTATCGACTCATCAATGACGGTTTGTACTGTAAGGGTAAGGACCAAATACTCAGGAAGGTCCCTCTCTCTCAGGAAATCACGGGAGTAATTGCTAGCTATCACGACGGGGTTTGTGGTGGTCACTTTGCCCTAGACATAACAAGTAGGAAAATCTTGCAGGCAGGCTTCATATGGCCTAGCCTCAACCGTGATGTACACCACTGGTGCAAAATATGTAAGTTGTGTCAAAAGGCCGGCACTAGGTCACTTATGCCTGAACCACAGACACCTATTCTCTCATATGGCCCATTTGAAAAATGGGGTATCGATGCCATTGGGCCATTACCTAGGGCCAACTCAGGAAAATTCTACATGATCATGGGGGTCGACTACATGACTAGATGGGCAGAGGCTACAACCACCACTAGAATCACAGCGGTAGAGGTAGCTAAATTTATCTACGAGCACATATGCTGTAGGTTTGGTACACCTTTAGAGATCATCTCTGATAGAGGGCCAGGTTTCAGAGCAGACTTGGTAGGAGAATTAATGCAGAAACTGGGCATTACAAGGAGGCACTCTTCACCATATTACCCTCAATGTAATGGCCTAGTTGAAAAGGTAAATGGAATGGTTTCTAAAATTATTACCAAGCAGGTAAACAATCATCCTGGAGACTGGGATAAGTATCTACTACCAGCTTTATGGGCCTACAGAACTTCATTTCGTACATCCTTTGGATTCACACCGTATCATCTAGTATTTGGTAAGGAAGCAATCTTGCCCATTGAAGTGCAACTACAAAGTCTCAGAGTAATGGCAAGCCAGCTTCAACAGCCCAACATGCATTTGAGAGATCACATCATCAACTTGGAAAGACTGCAGCTGGACACAGAAGAAGCAATAAATTATTATGCAGCACAAGCACAGCATAGACGGCTTAGCTTTAACGAGCATCTCCGGAAAAAAGAATTGAAGAAAGGAATGTTGGTGCTCCGCTACGACAATCGCTTCGACACGCGCAAGGATAAGAAACTCCTACTCCAATGGGAAGGTCCTTTCATCGTCAGGAAAAAGTATGCCAATGGAAGCTACCAGCTTATGGAGGCTGATGGAAAACTTCATAAAACCAGGGTAAATGGTTGGCGACTTAAACCTTATTTTCTTCGATTTGACCAGGCTCCACCTATTGACATTCCAGATGAGGACACACCATCAGCCGCCACCTCCGACGATAATGATCAAACAGATGAGCTAGAGACATGAATGCCTCTAGCCAAAAGGGGAGGGCTAATGATGAGGGCTTTTCACAAGCCAAGCTCCCATACCCCTCTTCTCTCGTCCCCACCCCATGAAAACCCCCTCTTAGGGAGGGAGTGATAAAAAGCATTGAAAAAAGTAAGAAAAAAAAAAGTATGATTATGTAAATATATAAGAGAGGTAAAATAGGCCACCTCATGCCTGCGGGGCAGCCCATCTCCACCTTGCCTCCTTTTTCTTCACTGTTGCCCCGCCGTGTGTCCCTTTTCCTCTCCTCCACTCAAAAGGTCAACCCCCTCTCTCTTCCCCTTGTCCTTTCTCCTTTCTCTCTCCCCTCAAGCTACCCCACCTCTCACCAATAATGCATTATAACTCACCAATAATGCACCAACTCACATGCAACTTGCCCTATCTTCCAAAATATTATACCCCACCCCCTCTTTCTCTCTCCTATCATATCCCATGACCCAAATACCCCCCTCTCTCTCTAAAGGGCGCCATGTCTCTTGTCTTGTAGCTAAATAACCTCCCCCACACTCACACACACTCAGTTTCATTGAAAAAGGTGCCCATAGACCCATCCCCACCCGATGGTTACCTGATTCTTCTTGTGTTCACACACATCTGCACACAGATTCACCTCTGAACACACTCCCCTCTCTCCCCTCTTGTAATTACTTTATTCTCCATGTCACCTCTCACTTTTTTTCATCAACCCATCTCTCTCTCTTAGTCTCTCTCTCATGAGACTGCTACTCTGGCACATATACACACAGCCAGACAAGTGGGGCCCACAGTCACATGGCCTATGTAGATAATGATTTCTTCATTTCTAAATTCTAGAATTCCTCCCCCTTCCTCCCCTATATAAAGAGGGGTCACCATCACACTAAACACACACACAACATCACCAAAGAACACACTATGCACTGTGTGTGCCTAGTGCACACACACACACCCACACCATCACCATCACCGCAATCACCATGCTTGTCTTGAGCATGACCTCTACACCCTTGGCTATGGAAGATGAAGGGCAACTAAATGAAGGATGATGGCCACAATCCTCGTGCGAGTCTTCGCCATCAACTCCCACCTATCCGCCATGTGCTCTACCACTCTCTCCCTTCTCATTCCCCTACCCTATGCTCCCCATTTCATCGCCTAATTCTCTAAATAAAGCTTGAGGTTTTGTGAGTATGTTTTCTTGCAATGTTTCGCCCATGTGAGGTGTGCGGAATCACCACCTAATCTTGTGTTTTGGAGTGAGCTTGTGTATGTGTGAAGGGTGTGCGGATTCGCCATCCTTTTGTGATGCCTAAGTACTAAGCCGCTATACCCCCTCCCTCACTCTCTCTCTCTCTCTCTCACTTGATCTCATTCCCTTTCCTTTTCATCATTACTCCCAAGCATCCATCTCTCTTGGATGAAAACTTTGTTATGGTGGTGTGTTGTTTGCGTCCTAGCCGCTGAAGCTAGGTGGTGCCCCCTGTTTGCTTTACCATGACAGGCTCGAGGCACGCCATTCGGTCCCCGGTGTTTTAGAGGCCATCGGGGGTTCGGGGTTCGCTTTGCTCCCGTCAGAGTCTACCACAACATGGCTTTGTCAGGGACGCCAAAGTGGGCAATGTCGACAATATCCAACACCGACAGTCATTTACCTCTTCTTCATGAGCATATTTTTTTATTTTTTATGTATAGGTTTGCAAGCTCTTTACGAGTTCCAAATTGTATCTATTATTTTACTTTATGTGCCTTGGACGGTCAGCCATTTGCTTTTCAAACCCTAAGCATATAAATGAATTGTACACCGTATGAAAGGAGAGATATCATTTTGAGAGAAACCCTAGAGTAGATAAGAAGAAGAAAGTGACTATGGAGGTGGAGGCTAGCTACATGTACTCTCTTCACAAACCATTAAGCATGCAATGAAGTTGAGTCGTATTGCTTCTCTCTTTGCTTTTCCTTCTAATTGTGTATTAGTGTCTTGATTTGTGTGTCTTAAGAACTAATCGTCCTCTAATTGCTTGACTGCCTATTGTGTGTTTGAATATGGTGTTGTGTGCATGATTAGATTAGTGTGTAGATTAGGATTCGTGCATGCATTGCCCTAATCATAACCCCATGATCTTGGGTGAGGTCATGATGAGGATGTTCTTACAAGCATTGGTAGGGAATGCAATGAAGAGCAATGTGTGATTACCATAAGATTTAGCGTGTGTGCAACACTAATCCCTTCCATTAGTTCTCTCTTCTCTCTAATCTAGATGGAATCTCATGATTTCTCTACTCTTTTCTTACTCATTCCTCTCACACACTCCCCCATGTGTGATGCTTCCATGCCCTAACCGGGGCGCTACCATCCATGGATTGATGATTTTGTTGATCCATTGGAGCTATGCTACAAGGGATCCAACATGGACCATTCATGACTAACCCAATGTTGGAGAGATATCTAGTATTGTTTTTTTTTTTGGCCTTGCCTTGAGCATGATTATGTGTACAACTGACTCTCACACTATGGAGTATTTGTTGTAGGTTTGTCAACAAAGGCGTACAATGCATGTCGCACTTGTGACCCATCTTTGGTGGTGGAGAGGGCTCCCCATCTTCACAAAACTTTCTATCTCAACAACCACTACTTCCTACCACCCATGAGCCACCCAAACATTGTGGTTACCTCCAATGGTATTACCCCCATGAAACGCAACATGGCCAATTTGGAAACCACTTGGGAAGACCACTTGCACACCAATCCATACCCTCAAGAAACCCCTATTGGGATGTTAAGGTACTCCATCTTCTTTCAATTACTTTATTGGCAATTTTTAAAATTCAACTCTATTGGGTCCCATGTATATTTTTACACACACATTAGGGGACCACATCATTGGCAAGCAGGACTTTATTGGGGTGAGAGAAGACATGAATGCCTTAAAATTCCTTCCACCATTCATGGTGCCAAGGTAAACTCTAAGGGAAATGTAACCCTTCCAAAAAATATTTCAATCTTGTCAAAGGCCGAATAAGATCCAATGAAGCCAGTCGCTACTTTCATCCACACTCCAATAGGCTACATGCAATATTTAAAAGGTGGAGAAGATCAACTATATGGCCTCAAGTTCAATGGTTGGCACAACATGCTACAAGTAAGACTTTATTGGGGTGAGAGAAGACATGAATGCCTTAAAATTCCTTCCACCATTCATGGTGCCAAGGTAAACTCTAAGGTAAATGTAACCCTTCCAAAAAATATTCCAATCTTGTCAAAGGCCAAACAAGATCCAATGAAGTTAGTCGCTACTTTCATCCACACTCCAATAGGCTACATGCAATATTTAAAAGGTGGAGAAGATCAACTATATGGCCTCAAGTTCAATGGTTGGCACAACATGCTACAAGTAAGACTTCTTCCATGAATTTTTCTCTAGAATCCCTTTATGGAATGCCTTAGAGTATGAGTGAATGTGGTTCATAGTAAGGTAGGTGATGTTCAAGTTGAGAGAAAATATGAGGTAATTTGCAAATGGACATATCCATACAAACTTCTTGCTCTAAAGAATTTTCTTGATATTAAAATGCTAACCATTGCTTCCATTTGCTTTATGTAAGTTTGTTAGTTCCAAGGAGATTGAGATAGATCCAATCTTTTCCACTCAAATCTTAGTTGTAGAGCTTGAGGAGGCCTTCCCGTGGTCCATTCTTGTGAGCCACATTCATCTCCTCATTCATGTGGTTGAGAAGATAGCCATTTGTAGAGTAGTGCATACACAGTGAATGTTCTTTCTTGAGAGGTTCATGAACTCTCTCAAGGAATTTGTGCAACTACATGCAAAACCCTTGTCCTCACAAGAGGTTCTCACCACTCCAAGAAGGCCATCTCTTTTACAAAAGGGAGCACCAACATAGATGTAGCAAGCTATTCTCTATACAAGGGTAGATTCCCATACATCAAACAAAAAATCAAGCAAAGAGCTTCAAAGGAGCTATTCAAACTCAACGGAGATTCAAGGGTAACAATTTTCTCATTGAGTATTTCCCACAAAGTCTCTTCCTAAGAAGTTATGTAATCAAGAAACACTTAAAACAAATGGATATGTATTTTAATACACATGTTTGGGGATGATTTGATTATTTTCCATTGTAAAGGAGCTTTAGACTCTAGCAATATTTTGAAGAGTCTCCAATATTATTGAGACCACTCCTAAAGGAAATATGGGAAAGAGGTCTAGACAAGCTTAATGACCAAGGTTTTCATAGAGGCTACTTACTGAAAAAAGACTTAGACCAATTGTAAAAGATTCCCTAGATAAACAATCTAAACTTGATCCCACACAAACTAGGGCATCCTCTTCCACAATCACCTCCCTATTGGTTTTTAAAAATAAGCAAGCATTGGGGATTACCATCACACACAAATTATGATCATTTTGTTGATAAGTACACTAGTGTACACCAAGTCTGGGGATGTATAAGAACAAAACTTTGGGGCTAAAACCAAACAGATAAAAGTATTTACAAATAATTGAGTATGATGATCAAGAGGATGCTAAAGTGGTAGTTTTGTTAGGAGCTTTCAAAGCCAATATCACCACAAAGTAAACATTCAATGGAAAAGGAACCTGCACTTCCACTACAAGTTGGAATCTATTTGTTACAAGAAGAAGAGAGGAAGAATGGGAAAAAGAACAATAAAATTCAAGGGGTTGACTCTAATTATCCTTGATATCAAAGACTAAGTGCCACACATGTGGTAAGCTTGGACACATATCAAAGGATTCCTCTAGGAGGTACCCACCACTACAGGAAGACAAGTCATACAGGAAGACAAGTCATCCACCTGTCATTTTTTTCTACAAGGATCGACCAAAGACAAATATCATCAGCAATAAGAATAGATTAAACCAAAGAAAATGTTTCAGAAGGGCAAGAAGATAAGATGAAGGGGTAACACACTTTTTCTCCTTTGATTCCAATTCATGCATTTTGTAGATCACATATGATTACATATATCTCGCATTTTTGTATCACTTTGGAAAGGGCATGGGAGTGTTTGGTTTTAGTTGTAATCATGAGTTTGAGGGGGGTATTATGAATCATTATGGCCTTATGATTATTAGCATTTTGTAGGCACATAGCCATTTATTTAACACCCATGATGTGGACCATTTTTTACATGGAAACATATGAGCATTTTTTAACACACTAATCTTATCCACACTTTTCATAGTTTAAACCCCAAGGAAAGGATTGATGAGGATGAGCTTTAGCCTATGAACCTACCCTTAAGAAATTCACATGACATGACATTACACGATACAAGATTAAATGACATCATATGGTTATTAGATGCATGTATTGACTTACCTATTCAACCCCAAGAATCTAGCATTGATCCCTCTTCCTAGGATGCTTCTTCACATGCATTTGGACTCTAATGGAGTGCACTAAACCTTATACTACCCGTGCACACAAGCTCATCTCTTGTCCACAAAGAGAGGAAGAATTGCTCTTCCTAGGGCTGCTTCCTCACATCCATCTGGACTCTGATGGAGTGCACTACATCTTGTACTACCCATGCCCACAAGCCTAACTCTTGGCCACAAATAGATACCCTTTTGTAATATCTTGATGCTAGTTACTTAATCAAGTTTTCACTTTCATTTCATTCTAATGTTATGTGCTACTTTGCTTATTCTTTGATAGCTCCATACCTAACAACTATAGGCTATTCTATAGTTTCTCTAGCTTTTGAACTTGTAACCACTCCAAAAAAAATTAATTCATGCTCAGTTTGAGATGAATAATGAGAGGGACTTACTTCAAGATAGTACAATGGAATCTTACCTCCCATTTTGGACTCATCTTTTGGCAAGTCTCTAGGTCCTTCAAGGCAATTCCTATCAAGATGATCGAAACCACAACTTCACAATGTTCAAGCACATGCTACCAAGTGGATCCTTCCCTCTCTAACTGCTTGTAAGTGTCTTGAGGAGCACTATTTCAGCCAATGTAGGCCAGAATATTTTGGGTACATGACAGTTGTAGCTTGCAAATCCCTTACTAGCTTTGTAGCTACATCCCTACTTGTGCTAGAAATGGTTCTAGTCTTGTCCTCTCTATGGTACCCTTGGGTTGGCATAGTGCCCATTCCATGCCTTTGTTTTCTTGAATTGTGCTTCCTTATATTGTAGAGTGTTTGGGAGGTAGATTTTGTACCTTATCACTTGGAATCTAACTCATTGAGCAGCCTTGCTCTTGCATATAGTATAGCCTATGGTGACAAGGGGAGAGCTCCATTTGGATCTTGTTTAGCATTGAAGGGGGTCATTTATTCTCCTCTAATAAATCAATCTCTCTCTCTCTCTCTCTCTCTCTCTCTCTCTCTCTCTCTCTCTCTCACTCACTCACACACACACACATGATAAACATTAAACATGTAAACCTCTAGGTAAGTTACTATAAAAGCTAATTTTACAACTTTAAACTACAAAAAGTTAATTGAACATATAGCAGCAAAGCAAACCAGTCCACCATGGAGTACATCCACACAAAGAAATAATACTCACCACTCTCATGATGCTAATTTATCTTGCCAAATCATTTCACCATGCACTTCTTGCTCCTATTTGCTACATGAGCGCCAATTCCCCCTCCCTCTCATCCTCTAATTATGTAATAGTATATCTATAGACATTAGCAGGCCACCGTGAACCTTTGCCTTGTTTCAAATTGTAAAAGATAAGGCATGATAAGAGCAATATGTAAGAGAGCTATATGTTGATGTATATTTCTCCTCTTCAAAGCAAACATTTTTATTTTTCTAGGATTAAACATAAACCAATAATATATCAAAGGTTTGATAAAATAAGTTCCATACAAATGATTTTTCTATATGCTTTATATGAATCAAGATTATATTCCTACAATATGGAACTCCTAATATCGTCAGCAATACATATTATGGAGTAATTATTTCAATTTTGCAATGTCACGTACCTAACACATGTGCTATGCACTCAGCACTAGTAGATGAGGGTTAGTATCCAGTAGTCCTGCAAAGAAAGGGCTAGGATTGTTTCGTTAATGACAATTACATGATGTCAAACAAAAAGCTAGGTTATATTATACAATAAATTCAATCTCTGTGATACAAAGTCCTTTTTAAGGGGTCAAATTCAATAATTTTAGCCTAATCAATTCTAGTGCTCATTTGTAAAGAGATAGACAAAGAGAGATCTTGAGTTCTTGCAAGCACAAACACACATGACCAAGAGAGTTTTGTAATTGGACACTAAAGTCTCCAATTTTTCTAGCAACTTGTCATAATTTTTGATTAAGCTAGAAACAAGATGTATAGGTCATGTTCATGCCTTAGGTCAATTATAAGGTGAAGAACATAGCCAGTGCAATTTTAACATAATTTTCATAAATTGGACATAACTGCTCATCAAAATAATATTTTGCAAATATTTCAAGGTTCATGGATAGGAAAAAACATGTTATAATAGGAACTTGAGCTTCATAACTTAGTTCTTAGATCAAATTTTTGTTAAATTAATAAACCCAAAATTTGAAAACGTTGAGTGACAAAGAGGAAAATTCTGGTTTTCAAAGCATGTTTCAATAACATGATGAGGTTACGGGGAAAAACTTAAGGTCTATAATGTCTCTATAGGCCAACACCCATCAACAAAGCATTTTTCAAGGTCTCAAACTCATAGGCATATTGTAATTTAAGAGATTCTATAGTGCGTTATTTCTTGCAAAACAAACATTGCTATGAAAAAACATTGAAAGTGTGCATATAGATTCCCCAAGTGTGTCCATATGTACAACTAAATGATATGAATACAAAGGAAGCTCAAGACACACAACAGAGAGTATATTACTTAGTGTGCAATGGAAAGATAAGATAGCCCTAGAGTGATGGACGTATATACAATGCACGGGCGAAAAAACTCTTGGTGAGGGAAAAAATGCCCGTGGTCCTAAGTGTATTCACACACATCACTACCACATGTATATGGTAAAAAATTCCCCATGGGGGTGATGCGGTGAATGAGAGTTGTCACATAGAGTATAGGGAAGTTCCATGCCTTAAAGACATGATCAGCCCACAAAGGGGAGTAAGCCCAAAGCTTTGTGGAAAGCTTTGAACTTCTCACGAGACAATGCCTTTGTGAAAAGATCTGCAAGGTTCCCTTGTGTTGGCACATAAGCCAAGCTAATCTCTCCTATTGAGAGCCTCTCTCTGACATAGTGGTAATGTACCTCAATGTGCTTTGTGCGAGCATGAAAAATTGGGTTCCTCACAACTATAGTGTTGGCAATGTCCTATCCAACACCCGAATCAACCATAAGGCGTTTGAGCCATACACACTCAACCGTAGCTGTGAATAATTCCATGTACTGAGCCTCACAACTGGAAGTGGCCATAGTATGTTTCTTCTTTCTCAACCATGATATGCATGAGCTGCCAAGCATGAAACAAAAACCACTCGTGTGTCAAAACAACCAGCCCAATATGAGTCCAAAAAAGCATGTAAATTTGGCGGCAATGATCCCCCTTTGGGATAAAACAAGCCAAGATTTAAAGTGCCACTCAAGTAGCAAAAACTCCTCTTTACAGCCTACCAATGCTTAGACCATGGGCTATGCATAAACCTGCTAACCTGTGAGACTGCAAATTGAATATCCTGCCTTGTGTTGCATGGGAGTGGCAATAGGTTTTCAATCCTCAAGTCCAAACTTCGTAGCAATGTCTCTATGTAACTGAACCCAAGCCATACTCTGTGCATAGATCTTCGTACAGATACTTAAAATACCCGAATCGCAAACCAATGCTGAGCGTTCCTTTTATCACCTTCCCTGCTTGCTCGGTCAGTTCGCAGGGGATGATGCCCTCTAGCTCATTGCTGCTAAGATCCAACCACACCAGATACCTGTAGTTTCCAAGTGTGGGTGGAATTGTGTCTGATAACGAATTGTTGCCAAGGTGCAGAAAATTGATTCTTGGCATAAGCCCCTGCTCCGGCGGAATGTAACTTGTGAGACGGTTGTTTGAAATAGTTAGCCACTCTAGGCTGCTGCAGTTTGAGAGGGTGGGCGGGATGGTGCCGGACAAGGGCCCAGATGCAAGTAATTGATTCGCCAGCATGAGACCACTAAAGGAATGCTGCCTGTGATGTAAAGAGGTTGCTTGTGAGGAGAGCGAGCTACTCTAAGCTGCAGTTTGCCAAGGTGGGTAGAATTGTGTCGTGCCGTTGAAAAGGTGAGAACCAGCAACCACAGTTGGCTTGTCGCTGAGCAGATGTCAGGTCTTCTCCCTCAATGAAATGAGATTGGCCCACTCCTTCCTACAGGTAAGGCAAGACGGGCAGTGGCTTTGCCGTTCACAAAATTATGATATCTAATGTGACAAGGTTAAACCATCCAAGGGCACTGCCCCAGACAATTCATTATCTGCAAGCAGCAACTTCTTCAGAGAAGGACCACAAAAGAAGGGCAGGATGCTTTCTGTGGTATGGGATAAAAAGTAAGTTTATTTTAGTCTAACAAGAGAGAAGAGAGTAGCTCCCTTCAGTCCAAATTAACATGATAAGATATCAATGAAAGAGCTCCCTTCAGTCCAAATTAACATGATAAGACGACATCAATGAAAGAGCTCCCTTCAGTCCAAATTAGCATAATAAGACATCAATGAAAGAGCTCCCTTCAGTGCGAAGTAACATGATAAGACATCAGGAGCTTCCTTCAGTCCAAAGAAAAATAGCTCCCAAACCAAAGGAAAGCTTTCTTGCCAGCTTCCTTCAGTCCAAAGGATACTAAATAGCTTAGCTCCCTTCAGTCTGAAGTAACATGATAAGACATCAGGAGCTTCCTTCAGTCCAAAGAAAAGTAGCTCCCAAACCAAAGGAAAGCTTTCTTGCCAGCTTCCTTCAGTCCAAAGGATACTAAATAGCTTAGCTCCCTTCAATTTAAGGTGAGGTGGCTTCCTAGCCTATGGTAGTTCTCTCCCGTCCAAGGAGAAAGAGTTCCCTTCAGTCCAAAGTTTATTTTAGTTCAAATCTCCCTTCAATCCAAAGAAAGTATAATGAAATATTTTCCTTACCACAAAAAGCTTTCGGTGTCGCATAACCACCTCACCGGCACCATCTAGCTCGTTGCCGCTGAGATCAACCCACGATAGATACCTGGAGTTCCCAAGTGTAGGCAGTATTGTGCCCGACAATGAATTGTTGTTGAGATGCAGAAAATTGATTCTTGGCATAAGCCCCAGCTCCGGCGGAATGTAACTTGTGAGACGGTTGTTTGAATTTGAAATAGTTAGCTACTTTAGGCTGCTGCAGTTTGAGAGGGTGGGCGAGATGGTGCCGTTGATAAGGTTGAGGTTGAGCACCAGTAGCCATAATTGCCTTGTTGTGCTGCGGATGTCAATGGGGATTTCCTGTTCAATAAAGTTTCCCTACATAACCATCTCTCTCATGTTAGGCATAGCCGGTAGCGGTGTCGGGAAGGCGCAAGTCATAAAGTTGCAACTGACATCTATTGCAGCAAAGCTGTTGCAGCTCTCCAAGGGCACCACCCCAGACAAATCATTGTCTGCTAATAGCAATCTGCGGAGCGAAGGACCACAGATCTTGCCAGGAATACTTCCTGTGAAGGCATTTGCACTGAGGTCAAGTACCCTTAACCTACTGGAGTTGGGGAGGGATGCAGGAAGAGGCCCCGTGAACTTGTTGAAGCTCAATACAAGCTTATGCAGAGCCGGCAATTGGGATTATCTTGTTTCTTCTTGTTGCCGAAAGATCCAGCTTCTTAAGCTGGTGTAAAGAATCCCCAAAATCGGGTAGTATTGCGCCTATGAGATTGTTTTTGGAGACGGAAAGCACCTCTAGGCTTACTAGCTGGTTGAAGATGGTGGGAATATTTCCAGGAGTTCAAGGAGATGTTGACATGGCGCAAGCTTTGGCAGGAGCTAAGGGATGTGGGAATTGGGCCTGTTATAAAATTTTTAGAGAGATCTAACAGAGTTAGGTCTGAGCAACTACCAGCTATGGCAGTTGTGAGGTTCAAGGTAGATAATAAGAAGGCTTTAAGAGGTATTTCGCCAGTTCCTTGATTAAAGGAAATGTTAAGATGTTTAAGTGTCCTGCATTGGCCGATACCCATCGGGAGGCTACCTGAAAGGCTGTTGTTTGAAACGTTAAGCCATGAAAGAAAGGGCACCACAATGGAGGAGAGAGCGCCAGAGAAGTTGTTGTGCGAAAGCCTTGTCAAGCACGCAATCAAACCCTTCCCTTCCCTAAGATTACAAATCCACTCCCTGTCGTACTGCGCCTGTTCTGCCTCCGCCAATAAAAGAAAATAGCGGCTGGATGAACCGAACCCGGGTGGGGTACTCGACTTTTTAACGTTGATCATCGATTTCTATCAACAATCTGATGATGAATCATCGAACCCACTCTGCGAAGCTACCATACCAGTTCTCGTGAAAGTGGAATGCTCAGGGCAGGACTGGAACTACTCTACTGGGTTTCTCCATCTTTCGAGATAGATCATCTAACCTATAGATTAGGTGGTTTGCGGGCCTCTAGTCGACTTTTAGCGCGCCTCCATTATTAGGTGCCATAAGCTGCGGCTAATTCTTCAAGTAAGTGTCTTTTCTCTGCAGATTCTGTCGATATACCCAAAGAAAAGAAGCCAATTTCGACAGTACAGACTTTGAGTCTGGAACAGGTACTTCGAGTGAACTAGCTGACGTGGATGAAAGGTGCTGTTACTTCGAGCGAAGTACCTGACATGGATAAAGTCATGGGTGAAGATGCAGGTGCTTCAGGCCTTTAGTAGATGAAGAAGCGGGTGCTTTAAGTAAATTTGAAGTAGCTTTAGTAGATGAAGGATTTGTTTTATTTTCTTTCCGCCTTGTGAATCCCGTCACCCGCTATCCCTTTCACGGCAACCACAAGTCCTACGAGCAAAACGCAACCTTAAACCTTACCGTGCCTTCTTTTCTTGTTAGGTGGTGTTGGTCAGGGGCAAGCCACCGTCTGGCCGTCTGGCTTATCTGAGTTAAGCTTATCCGAGTCAGGCTTATCTGAGTTGAGCTTATCGGGGTTAGGCAAGCCGGAGGTCATATAGTATATGAGGGGTTACGAGAGCTATCATTCAATAGTTTGTCGGTCGCTCCCGATGACCATGTTGGCTGCCTTTTTGTCATTAGCTCTGAAAACACCCTGAAGCTGTGCACATTGCCTTTGTCTGTGCATTTGGGAGTCTGGTAGTACCGACACATATCCAAGTGTCCCTTGCGCTCACAGCACAACACAATAAGATATGTGTTACATGCACTCACTAACCGTGCCATCTCGAAGTCGGCGACGTGAGCCTCTAGCGCCTCGTCAAGAAGCACATTCGCTGTCTTGAGGTCTCGATGTAGGATGTTTGGACGGCAATCATTATGGTTGAATAATAAACCTTTGGCTGTGCCCAGAGCGATCCTTTTCCCTAAGGTAACTTAAGTTGGAGAGCCGTGTGATGGGTAACCATTCAAGTTGAATGCCATAGTACTGATGCCTAAGGCGGTAAACCAGATACCTACCACGGGCCAAGCAGCTAAGAAGAAGTGTAGAGAACAAGAATTGTTGAAGCTAGCATATTGGAAGATCAAACAACCGAAGTAGCCGTGAGCAGCTACAATGTTGTAAGTTTCTTCTTCTTGACCAAACTTATAACCTGCATTGGCAGACTCATTCTCAGTAGTTTCTCTAATCAAACTAGAAGTTACCAAAGAACCATGCATAGCACTGAATAGAGAGCCGCCGAATACGCCAGCTACACCCAACATGTGGAAAGGATGCATAAGGATGTTGTGCTCAGCCTAGAATACGATCATGAAGTTGAAAGTACCAGAAATGCCCAGAGGCATACCGTCAAAGAAACTTCCTTGACCAATTGGATAGATCAGGAAGACGGCGGCAGCAGCTGCGACTGGAGCTGAATAAGCGATAGCAATCCAAGGGCGCATACCTAAATGGAATCTTAGTTCCCATTCGCGACCCATGTAGCAAGCTACACCAAGTAGGAAGTGAAGAACGATCAGTTCATAGGGACCACCATTGTAAAGCCATTCATCGACGGAAGCTGCTTCCCAGATTGGGTAGAAGTGTAACCCAATAGCTGCAAAAGTAGGGATGATAGAGCCAGAGATAATGCTGTTACCATATAAAAAAGAACCAAAAACGGGCTCGCGAATACCGTCAATATCTACGGGAGAAGCTGCGGCGAAGGCGATGATAAATACAGAGGTTGCGGTTAGTAGGGTGGGAATCATCAAGACACCGAACCATCCGATGTAAAGACGGTTTTCAGTGCTGGTGATCCAGTCGCAGAAGCGACCCCATAGGCTTGCGCTTTCGCGTCGTTCTAAAGTTGCGGTCATGGGAATTTTTGGTTTTCGAAAAGGAATTAGTGATTTCCCAGGCTAGTAAGCCTGTTACTATGTAGCATATCACAAAAACCTATCCGTGTCAACCAAAATCGACTGAGTCTCTAGAATTCTTGGATACAGAGGCTTTTTCCCCGTATCTCAAAATTTTTTGTCACTTATTTCACAACCTGGATTCCCTAAAACAAGGGGAGAGGGAGAAATGCTCTTACACAAGGCAATACCACCATCACACTACTTAAACTGTATACCCAGGTAATGATGCAACATTCCCAAATCCTTCATCTTGAAAGTAGCATTATAATCAGCCTTAAATTTAGCAATATGTCTCTCATTTGGTCCAGTGATCAGCAAATCATCCACATAGAAACCACAATGAGAATTACAGCACCCTCACGCTTTACATACAATGCGCTTTCTGTTTGACTGTTATGAAAGCCTTGTTTGACCAAATGAGTGTTAGCCTTCTCATACCAAGCATGAGGAGAATTCTTCAACCCATACAAATCTTTGTTACATTTGTACACTTTCTCCTCTTGTCCTTTCCTGACAAAACCAGGAGGCTGCGTTACATAAACTTCCTCAAATATGTCACCATTCAAGAAATCAGTAACAATGTTTGACTGAGGTGCATCCCAACCAAAATGAGCTTCCAATGCACATAGAAAATGCACATTAGTATAAAACACGTGGGAGAAAAATTCTCTTTATAATCTATGCCTTTCTGTTGTGCATCACCTTTTGCAACAAGTAGAGCCTTATAGCGATCAATGTCACCATCTGGCTTGCGTTTTAACTTGTAAACCCACTTTGTATCAATGGCCTTTTTGCGAGGAGGCAAATCACATAAAGTCCATGTGTCATTTTCTATAAGTGCATCAAATTTTGATTGCATGGTAGTCATCCAATTTTTTCAATTTTGTGCTTCATCAAAAGACAGAGGTTCCTCATCATCGTGTAAGCTGGATACAGCCAAAGCATAACAATCAACCGATCCATAGGATGCATGGCAAGAACCTGAATGAGTACGACTAGACAAAGGTGTATCCAATTTACTGTCACGCAAAGTATGCACTAGCCATTTAGGCATACCTCTAGCCTGCTCATTCTCCACCCTTTCCTCATCAAGTACGTCATTTACATCTGCATAAAAAATATTCTCATTTGTAACATTTTCAAAAACCCTCATAGGCTGTATATTTGCCTCATTGGGACTTCCACCACTGAAAAGAGGCAACAATGTGTCATAAATGTCCTGTGATCTTACATTACTGTCTCTAGTACATGACAGCAAGGGCTGAACAGAATCTTCCACAAACACAACATCCCATGAGACCAAGATACGCTTTATTTGAGAATGATACAACCTGTAACCTTTGCTTTCAACATTGTAACAAATACATTTGATAGCTTTATCATCCATTTTTTTTTGTTGTGTTTGTGGCACCAAAGCCTATGCCAAATAGACAAAAACACGCATGTGCTCAATAGAAGGCTTTTTATCATGCCATGCTTTATATGGAGGAGTAGATTGCAAAGCTTTCATAAAACACCTGTTTAGTACATAAGTGGCACACATGATGGCCTCAAGCCAAAATGAATGCGGCAAAGCTTGACTTTTGACCATACATCATGCCATTTTTGTAAGTGACATGTTTTTCCTCTCAGGAACACCATTTTGCTCGAGTGCATAAGGCACTGCACATTGGTTTTTTATCCCATGACTAGCTAGAAATGCATTAAATTCATGAGGCATATACTCCTTCCCTAACGAAGGGTGCCCATAGTACATTTTGAGACATTTTGAGACATTTTTAGCCATAGCCAAAAACTGTTTGAAGCACATAAACACTTCGGACTTCGTTTTAAGCGTATAAACCCATGCATGCGTAGAGTAATCATCAATGAAAGTCACGAGGTAAAGTTAATTGCCCAAGGATGGAGTTTGCATGGGCCCACAAACATCACTTTGCACAAACTGTTGTTGGGTATGATGGGGGTGAGAGAACTCAAGGGGGTTTGAAGATGAAGACTTCCATTGGTACACATTGAGCTTTCTAAAGTGAAAGTGCACGTCCAATACTTCAAAATATTAGCATTATTTACACAGCATAAGGCTACATTGCATTGCATTCTCTCTAGTGGAGGTATAGACAAAATCCCAAAAAGGCATATATATAGATAAAGCTTGACACTAGGTGCACGGTCAGCTTTCTTCTCCAGGTGTCTTCTAAAGTATTTGCACACATACATACACTAGGTGTCACATCAAATTAGGACTTAGGTGTAGGATAGTTTGCCATGCCTATCTCAACCATCCTCCCCTTAGGCATGGACCACTGAGATCTTGTTAGAGACTCACTGTCACATATACATTGTCACACAGACATTGACGCACACGCTAATAAAGGTCACACAGGCTCATAGTCACATAGACTTTACAATTTGGTGGTCTCTGCATGATATGGTGTCACACAGACTGACTCATGATTAGGCTAAGGATCACCCATATCTCTACAAAACATCAATGTATCCAAAATAAGGATCGGGTGAGGAATAGCGGGTGAGGAATAGACATGCAGACAACTCTCATCTTTTTCTTCCTCTTCGTCCGCGTCCTCTACAATGTTGATTTTTCCTTTACCTTTGTTGTTATTGTTGCTATTTCCATTGGCGTGACACTTTGGCGATGGATGCCCTTTGACACCGGAGTTGCTACAATATTTATTTTTGTAGCAGTCCTTGGAGAAGTGTCCAAGCTTTCCACAATCGTAGCACTTCTTATTGTTCATTCTAGATGATGACGTCTAGGATGATGACAATACCAGGTAAGGTCCTTCCACTGATTAAGATTTATCAGATTTCTTCTTTAATTTCTTTTCTTCTTCATTGATTGCTCTTGTAACATATTGTACGGAAGGTATGGGTTTCTTTTGCTCTAAGACGGTGACTTTGTCATCAAAACTTTTAGGTAGAGACTCAGAAGCACAGCGACGATCTTCTTCTAGGACTTGGCTCTGAATGTAAGTGAGATGCGTGATTATGCTCATTAGTCTATTAACGAGGCTTGAAAATACACCCCTTGAAGCATAGTAAGTTTGTAAATATTTTTCTTAAATCTAATCTTACTTTGCTTTTGTTTAGCACCAAAATTATGTTCCAAAATATCCCATGCTTGGACTGCAGTGGTGCAGTTATCTGTGAAGTGCACATAATTATCATGGAGTGATGTGATAATTATGCCTAGAGCTTGCTCATCTTTAGCTTGTGCTTGTGCGATTTGGGCCCTAGTGAGATTTCCTTCAACAGAAGTGGATGGTTTGCTTACTCTCAGTTTTAAAACATACCATAACTGCTTTCTCATGAGGTATCCATGTAGCTTCGTCTGCCATGCATGGAAACCATCTCCATTAAATTTTTCAATCCCTTTTTCTCCCATGGTGCAAAGTGGTTGTACACATGAAGGGGTTTGGTCTTACCAGTAGAGAGACTCTCTCTATGGCAGTGTCTTGCCCTATACACAATGCTCGGAAGCCAAAATTGTGAAGTCACTCTTCACGTGCGTGAAGCCCATCTTCACAAGTGGCCATTAAATTATGCATGTGGAAGTGTGCTTGTGCCTTGGAGAAGTACGCTTTAAGTTTGAACAGCTCGAAAGCTTGATCGAATACAAATTGACCATAAAATATTGACGATGTCAAGCTTGGTGATGAAGTCGATCAACCGTGTTGTCGATGTCAAGATCGCCTGCCACTTCGAGTGTGCGTAAACTTGAGGGTTTTAATCAACAAAAAGATTATAATGGGACTTGTGCAGTATGTTGGTTTGAATCTCCACTAGCCAATCAAAGGCTCAAAAGTCTACTACAATTTAAAAAAATGTTATGTACACTGAAAACGAGACTTGAGAGTTTCTAAGATGAGCAGTTGCCGTCCAAAACGATGTGTGCTGATCTTGAAGCTATTCTGCAATCAGATATTGCAAGAGGGGTCGCCCAGCAGCTGCAGAAACATCCGCAGAGGTCGATGGTCGCGAGCTTGCAGGCGGGGAGAATGCTTGAAGCCAATAGAAGCCGTCGATTCTCATGAAAAAGGTTGATTTTCAGCCGTGGCTGATCCGATGCAAGAAGAAGGTGCTCTCAAGCTTGAGAAGAAGATTAGTAATCTTTGATCGATTCAATTTGCATCGGATTAGTCAATTTTGTGCAATTAAAAGGCTTGATTAGTACCCTTAATCAACTTCAAATCAACTATGTGTTTGATCAAAAGTGGAAAACTGGGTATTCTATGGATTGTGTGCAGAATTGCTAAGCTAATCCCGATGCAAGCTTGCTCTGATACCAATTGTTGGGTATGATGGGGGTGAGAGAACTCAAGGGGGTTTGAAAGTGAAGACTTCCATTGGTACACAATAAGCTTTCTAAAGTGAAAGTGCACGTCCAATACTTCAAAATATTAGCATTATAATGCACAGCATAAGGTTACATTGCATTGCATTCTCTCTAGTGGGTGTATATACAAAGTCCCAAAAAGGCATATATATATATAAAGCTTGGCACTAGGTGCACGGCCAGCTTTCTTCTCCAGGTGTCTTCTAAAGTATTTACACACATACATACACTAGGTGTCAAATCAAATTAGGACTTAGGTGTAGGATAGTTTCCCATGCCTATCTCAATAGCTGCAACCTGCATGTGGCCCTAATTGAACCATCCTTTGGAAAATTTGAACACTGCATCTTACCCAAAATACAGCCTTCAGAAACATGTTTGAGAGGTGCTTCAATAGGCAGAGAAGAAGCATCCAGATTTCTACAAACGCAGCAAACTTGCAAAATTCAGATGTTTAAAACGTGCATGCCAAAGTTTTGCGTCTGAAATAGCCTTAGAATCCATAATTGCATTTGCAAAATTCTACCCACACTTGTCATACAAAGTGAGCTTGTACAGCCCACGACATAAAATGCCAGATGCAACAACTTTATCACCAAAATTGAGATCATGTATTGTACATCTCTCATCCATAAATTTGACTACAAGTCCAAGTCTAGCAAGTGAAAATACAGACAAAAGATTCTTCTTGATCCCAAGTACATAAAGTGCATAAACAAGTACGGAAGAACTTCCATTTGTAGCAGTAAGCACAACCTTTCCAACTCTTTGAAGTCTCCTTAAATTTTATGATACTTGACTCTGGTAGTATGTTTACTTAGAAGTTTTCCAAATACATCACAAATGTTCCTTGCTAAGTTTACTTTTAGCTTAGCAAGACCCTCTTTTTTGTGATTTTCTTCTCTAATCTTTCTACTCCTTTCCTCTCCCTTCTTCATAGTTTTTTGGTTTCTTTGCCCATTCTTTTTTTTCAAAAAGCTAGAAGTGTTGTCTTTATCTTTTGAGCTTGATATTGATTCTTTATCTTTATCTTCAAATTGTGAATTTCTCTTGCGATAACCTATCTTGTCATTGTTGCTTCATTGATTTCTATTGCTAGGCCATTGCTACTCTCTCACCAACTCACCCTTAAGAAAAATGAACAGTTTCATGCAATAGCACTATGAATTGACAATTTAGTGTCATGGATTGATAGTTTATGCTCTAGACCATGGAATGATAATTTAAAACTAGGCATTTTTATAACATATTTGGCCTCCATTTGACTTATGATTACTCTCTATGCCCTTAGAAATGAATTTTGGGATCTTCCTAGACCCTTGGATGGATAGAACAATACTTCCACTATCATATGTTTTTGGGTCTTTTCCACCAACATGCGATCCATTTCTCTTTCTTGGTCCCCTCATGTGGAAATTTTCTATTTAAAGTGTATGTTGGCCTTCCTATTTCTATCTTTGTACTTGGTATTTTTTGGATCGTGACCTTTGAACCTAACTTATATTGAATTTTGGTTACTTTTCTTACTCGTGAGCTTGGATAGCCCATCCCCCCCTACTACCACTAGCCATTGGCTGATTCTTTTGGGAGTTGAATGCTTGTGTTTTCTCTTTTGACTTTGGTTTTGGTGTTAATGGTAACTTTGATTGTTCTTGATTGAGTACCTTCGGAAGCCATACTTTGATTGCCTCTTCATAATGTGCTTGAGCTTGCAGTGTAGCTTTAGCTACTTGCATCCTACAAACTTGAAAATAATTAGGTGATGGCTTTGTCTAGTTGGTGCTAGCTTTGGAAATCCCTTTTAATTACTATCTCTACTATGTTTTACCTTGCATTTTTGTGGTTGTCTTTTCCTATACAAGAGAGGATTATGCTTTCATAGTCATGGTGATGAATGATTCCTTAGTCCAACTTACCTTTCTTTATTTTACTAAAATATTTTCAAAAACAAAGATGACTTTTTTTGTATCCCACTCCACTTGGCAGTTAGGTTGCGTCATCCTCCCGTTCTCTACACATGCCACTAGCTAAACTATGGAGAAGGAGCATACCTTATTTGTGCCTTAAATCTATAATGATATAGTGAACCAAAGTCCATGATGGAGAAATGTGCGCTTATGTTCTATTTCACTTTTGGTCACTACTATGTGCTCCCATCAATGCTAGTGGTTGTTCTAAATTGTTGTCTACTAATTGAAACACCATGTATGTTTCTCTCAAAGCATGTTCTCCCACTTTCTAGCGGTTCCTTGATAGCAATGCTCATTCTTGCACTAGTATCTACAATCACACTTTCCACTTCTCCTCTGTATTCTAGAGGAAGTGTTGTATTGCTCTCATCCTTTGCACTTCAGTTTTTGCAACGGATTGCATTGACCACACTAAGTCTCAAGCTATGAATTGTGTGTACTCTTTCTCACCAATACTTAAATTCGAAAAGTCCCTATGTTCATGTTCTCTCCTCAATCATCTATTTTAGTACTAATCACTTTAAAGAGGTTTTTGTTTGCTACCATTGTTATTGCATGTTACATAGTTTCTAATCTATTTACATCACATTACTTGCCATTAAATGTCTAATTAGATAACACGTGGAATATATGGACACATGGGGAATAGTCTATTAAAAAGTTCTTATTATGTTATATTCCCCTCGGCTGCCTCTTCATATTTTAACCCCTTTCCCACATGTGCCGCCCTACTCATTAGTGTGAGGCTTGGGCACTCCACCCTTTGGTCTTTGACAACCTGACATTCATTTAATTTTAACACAAATATAGCTTTTTCACTTGTCTCCTCTATTATGATATTGTAATATTGGATCATAGCTCGTTGCAGGGCTTCTACTTCAACGTAACCATTGTTGAACCTGCTGTAAGCTATAAACAAAACTCTTTGAGGACGTTGGCATGTTGCCATCCACCCACTTGTACCTGCTTAGTATGGTTGAAACGTCGTTGTTTACGGTTTTTCTTGCCATAGCCATACTGTATGGTGTTGGTAACATTGATCAATCCATTCCCTTGTTGCGTGTTAGAGAAGGGATAAACCTTAGAAACTGTCACAAAACGAAGGAATTTGCGTGTTAGGCCTAATATTCCTTCATCTTTGTTGTGTTGAGGTGAGAGCAAGCAGAGAACCATTACCAAAAATCTTGGGAAGACTTTGGCTAAGGACAAAAAAAAAAAAAAAAAAAGATTCAAGGTCTGACCAAATTATTATCAAGAGAGGAAAGAATAAAATGAAGCTAGACTTGAATTAGAAAGGACAATCCCTAAGACATACAAGTGAGTGGTCTACATACAATCAATATGAGCCCCAAGGTATGGGAGGATGAGGAAGAGGATCTCTTGAGAAGAAGTCAATTAGTGATTCCTATCTTTATATCAATTTGGTAAAAAAATTAGATCATACAAAACGCAAAACTGATGGTATGAATGAAAGTTTAAATCATAAGAAAACCCCCACTCATATTAGTTAATGGGCAAGTCCTTTTGAAGGTTCAAGTAGTGATAACTATCTCTCACATCAATTTGGCACTTTGAATGATTTAAGTGAGGTGGGCAGACTACGAGTTCAAAGCATGAAAATGCAAAATCTACACTTTGTCCACCCCCGGGCCTCAACACTAAGTAGCACATAGTATTTAAGGGGAGGTGAGGGGCTTGATTCTTGGGAGTGTTGCGCAGGATCTTGAGGTGGGGTCAACCCTAGACTACAAAGTGTAGTTGGACCTCATGCCCCTACATGTAGAGCTTGGTTGTTGCAGGCTAGTTATCTACTTCACTTTGCAAAGTTTCCATGGGTATTTCACATAGAGAAGAAATTGGTTTCCTAGTAGTTCTATTTCTTAGGAAAAATGTGAGGCAAAAGTAGCCCCATTGGTCTAAATTATTGTACAACTAATTTTTCATGTATTTAGGCTACCCAATGAGGGAGAGGCGAAAACCAATTTGGCAAAACCCCTATCCAACACATAAGAGTAAAGAAACTGTGGAGCTTAGATATGAGGGAACGGATGTGTGAGTGCAAGAATACGGTGCGTGTGCAGGGGGGGGGGGAGAGAGAGAGAGAGAGAGAGAGAGAGAGAGAGAGAGAGAACACAGGATGTGGGTGGAGCAGCTCAACATTATATGTGTGAGAGAGAGACCCTTATTCTTTTAACTATTAAAGAATAAGTGTGTACAAGTAATGGGCGGTCGGACATCTCTAGCATGTCCGAACGGAGTAAGAGACACACAATCTTTACCCCAACAATCTCCCACTTAAACGAGAATGTGTCGATAAGTAGTACTACTATATGACCTAGTAGTATGTACAGTAGGTAAGGGAGGAAACTCGTTTTAACCTATGTCCACTGGCTCTCTCGAAACCAATGCATGCCATCGTGTAGGCTCTAGCAGTGTGCGAAAGCTATATCCCTGCTAGAATCAGTATGCATACCATGCAAGTATCCCCTGTAATGACCTGTATTGCTCCATGATGCATCATGCTAGTGTCATTCATCGCATGACTAACAACCCCAACTGCGAACGCTCCCAGTGCAGTATCCCCTGTAATGACCTGCATTGCTCCATGATGCATCATGCTAGTGTCATTCATCGCACGACTAACAACCCCAACTACGAACGCTCCCACTATAACTACTATGTCAATTCGTACATGATTGTCTCAAAGGCTGATAAAAAACGTGTAATCTCTCTGCATATCCATGCCAATCACATCAACTCCATGTGTAGTGACCTCTGTCAATCTATTGACATTAGGTATCTCAACCCTCACTGCATCGCCACCAGAACTAGCTGTATATGGACATGTCAATCCTGACTCTAGGGTCGTCACTCCCTCATCATCCATAGGGACTATATCCACCTGTCCTGGCATCACAATATCAGCCTCTAGCATGAGCATGCCAAAGAGCTTCATATCGCTCATCTCCATGGTAGGAGGCATCTCTGTCCTAAGAGGATCAATCCCTTGTGTCTCGCTAGAGCATGGCCTCTCTAACTCTGCATCTACAGACATGTCATGAACAGCACTCTAGAGCTCATCCACAAAAGTACATGTCTGCAAAGTCACTGAAACTGCACCGTCTCACACATGTGACTCACTGTTCTACTCCCTGACTGGCACAACCTCAAAATTTGTCACCACCACCAATGACTACTCTAGTTGTGTACTCAATGACTGCTCTAGTCGTGTACTCAAAAAGCTGTCCCGCTCTACATGTTTGTCCTCAGACCCTGCATGCACAACGAGCGAAGTGTCACACTGCGCATCATCAAAGTTTACTTACTTAGAGTGCGAATGTCTGCATGGCAAACGGACTCATAGAGACTATGGCGTATTTGACACCAAGAACATAGAAAAGAGTCGAATGAGAATCACGATGGCCTTGTGCTATCACAAGCGAGCCTCATCTCATCAAATAAGACTCATCAGTCAACTGAACATGGCACCCATGATCTCTGAGCTATGAGATGGAGATCAAACTCCTACAAGCATCAGGCACATACCGAACATCATGGAGCACAAGCATACTCCCACTGGCGAAACACAAATGAATGTTACCTACACCATGAACAACATCCTGTCCCAAAGCAGAAAACGTACTAAATCACTCCTTGCAAGAAGTAACATGGTGTAACGCACTGCTGGTTAGCTGTCAATTGTGAGACAAAGTCCACCCATGTATGCATGTGTCCAGGTCTGCCACAATGCCAACAAACCACATGCATGTGCCTCTGAGATCTGCTTATACACCAACCTATGTATCCAATGACGAACTTTCACTGCAAGATGACATAACTGAGCAAATGCATTATCCATAAGAGCATAACCGCTCAACACAATGCGAAAGAAAACTAGTTGATCAGACACCTGCCATCAAAACTATGGAAAACCCTCTGCCAAAACCAAGAACCAATCATGCATAATATTGACCATATGTAATGAGAGCGCAAGCAAAATGACCATCGGCATAGGCACAGCCAAAACATGGCTAAAACAACTCTCTAAAACTTGTCACAAAACGCATAAAACCTGGTAAAAATATGGCAAAGTCTCCTCTGTAACTGGAGTAGAATCTCAACCACAAAATCGCATCCAAGATGCCAAATTGGAAGAAGCTCTTAACTACTACAAACGGACCAGAATCTGTCAACAAAAGTTATGGCAAAGTGAGAGTAAACCTCGATCACTATAATCCCCAAAAAAGTACTGCGTATAAACAAACGTCCAAAGATTTGCAATCCAAAATCCTAATCAATGCTCTCAAGACAGCTCACCGTCGGCACTCAAAAGTGCTAGCGAAAATGCATGCGTAATGGACATCAACCATGCACCATAACCATATGCAAATCCATTCGTAAAGATCATGAACCAAATCACAAATTGTTGCCAAAGTGTCCTGTGAAAATCTTTGAAAGAAGCTCCACTTGTGTGCTCGAAAAATTACGTCTCTCAAGAGAACCACTTCGATGGTGTGTAAACACGCCTCCATGCTTCGTTGCCCAAATCTACAAAAAAAAAGAAAACCCTCAAACGACAAGCTCTACGTAAGCTAAAATTACATCTTCACCTCAAAATTTATGCACCCAACTTTGAGCACTTGCCTTGCTTCCAAAAAGTGCATCATATTCGCAAACTGCGCGAAAACAGAAACCTAAAATTTCTATGGTCAATCCGTTTGAGCTAAATATCAACAAAATTGTGAGGAATTTGCAAAAAGTTTCTTTTGTAAAGTTGTGGACCAACTTGAAACAGAGGGGCAACATTCGCATAATTTTTAGATCCACATTCTACAAAGAGAAAAACGAATCTGAAAATAGTACTGCTGCAAGCACAGCTTTAAGGCAGCACATTCACCTACACACAATCTCACACTGTCCTCTGATCTTCCACAAGAGCATACATCACTCTCAATTGAACTCACAAACTCCCATTACATTCTCACGAAGCTTCCAAGCTTTCTTGATCTCTCCACCACCGAAAGCGAGCAAGTTACCGCCTCAAAGCTCTCGACACCGCCATGCTCTCCGCGATTACCATGCGTTCTGATACCAATTGTTGCAAAAATGCGGTGTGTGTGCATAGAGCGAGAGTGAGAAGAAGAAGAAGAAGAAGAAGAAGAGAGTTTTAACGTCATAGGAAACTATCCCAAGGGACCTTAAAAGATCTAGCCAACGAGGAGAGTTGAACTGAAGACCTGTTATTCAAGAGGAAAATGGCATAACCAATCTACCAGACTTGGGTGAGAGAGAGAGAGAGAGAGAGAGAGAGAGAGAGAGAGGATGTAGGTGGAGCAACTCAACACTATTATGTGTGTGGAAAGCCCCTTATTCTTCTAGCTAATAAAAAATAGAGTGTGTACAAGTAATAGACGGTCGGAACATCTCTGACGTGTTCGACTGGGGTAAGAGGCACACCCCTTTTACCCCAACAATTTGGGAGTGATACCCTGAAAATGTATTGTTTTTTGGTAAAAGTAGCAATAAATTAACCATTAAACTGATACAAATTCCTCAAACGTACTAATTGAAGCAACATATATTGCTAGCAAAAAATACTACTTCGAACTGGGCCCTTGTTCGCGTTAGAGAAGGAGACTAGAAATTTTAACATCATAGGAACAATCCCAAGAGACCTCAAAGAGATTTGCGAGATCGGTAATAGCTAGGGCTACTTTTGGCAACCTTGTGCTAGATAGTTCAACAATTGGAACTCTTATATAGCCCTAACATTTCGAGAAAGAGGTAGCCCTCTGTCTTAATTTGAAGAAATGTTTTAAGGAAAGAGTAATTTATGCTGAGGAAAGGGATTAAGGAAAGAGCTTGTGGGAAGCAAGGAAAAAGAAACCAGAAAGATAAAATATGAACCAATGCTACCAAAATGGCTTACTCAAATAAAGGGCCTTTCTGAATTGAGTATTTGCCTCTCCAATGTAAAGGCAAAAAGGGTGATTAAAAGAGCAGCAAGGAGTAAAGCAAACCTTTTAAGTACTTTTAGGGCACCTACAGAAGAATCACTTTCCGCACCCAAAATTAGAAAACTTTCTCTAAGCATTTGCTCTTCGAAACAAATACAAAATGGGGACTACAAGTCACAAGAAAGTGAGCAACCTATTTTCTCTGGCAACCATGTTCCAACATTGTTAAATACTCAGATTGAAAGGTCATTGAGCAATCACCACACAAGTTAATTTCATTACATCTGGCCAGGACCCATAAACGGTCAGTGCTAACAAATGACCGACTGATAATGTTCATTGTTCCATTTATTAACACCCAGATGCAATATGAGCTCAATAGACAAAAAACCTAATTGCTGAAGCAAACAAAATATTCCTTTGAAGACTTCAAATGTTGTGGTCAACTTGAATATATAATTATCAATTTTGGGCATATGCAGGTGAGCCAGGCCCACTTCCCTCAAAGGGATCACCAACATCTCGTAACAGACTTAATGGAGATGAAGCACCTCACCTTGTACTCCTTGAGTCTGCTAGATCAAGCTTAAACAGTCCACTGTCTCGACTTTTGATGTGCCATTCCTTGGATGATTTATCCAGCAACCAACTGAGCACACCAATTGAATAGTAACATCATTACAGGAAGGACTGGGCCTTACAGTCTAATACTTGAATTTCCTCGGGCCTGAAATCAGAAGCAAATAGCATTGCAAAACTCCCATATCAAAGGACGAGAGACTCCCGCTTATACTATTTAAGCACTCTCCTACATCAGTCCCTTCGACTCAGAAGCTAAGCATAGAATCATCATCGACAAATACACCAGGAGAAGGAACCCTTAGCTCGCTAGCAGCCATTGGATGGGGTTCAACTTGAAAATAAGGATGCTTTAAAGCATCTGCAGCAGACAGACGCAACTCAGGATTGTAAGTGATGAGCTTGCTTAACAACTCATGTGCTTCTTCAGAGCCTTCTTTTATGTGCTGCCTTAAAGAATAACCACTTCTGTCTTCAGCAAATGATATCTTGCCATAATCAGGTAAATTGCTGACACCAGCCCAACATTCCTCGTTGGGATTTCCCAATACATGCACAATCCTGCTAAGCTGGTCTATGTCGGAACAGCCTGGAAAAACAGGCTTGCCTAAAAGCAACTCGCCAAACAAGCAACCAACTGCCCACATATCAACTCCCATCCCATAAGTTGTTGCCCCATACAGCAGCTCTGGTGCCCTGTACCATCGTGTCCCCACACAGCCCGTATATTCCGAGGCCACTTCTTCCTTGTAAAGCCCAGCTTCACTACCAGATTCTACACCACAGTCTGAGACTACTTGATCAACAGTATATGTGTTATTCCCTCCCGAAGTCCACTTGAACCTGGTAAGGTCATCACTTGTCCAGTTTTGTTCAATATCAGAGCCCACCCAAACTTGCTGTAAAGACTCATTTTCTTCTCCTGATTGGAACCCCCGATCTTCATCACTGTAATACTGAGACAAGGCATTCTTCTCATCAATTGCAGGATGCAAATGTTCAGATTTTCCACTAATTTCCAAACTATCTGCTTGATGCTCAGACGCAAATCCAGTTCCCTTATCGCAGTAGAGGACTTGCTCTGCGATGGCCTCGCCATCTGTCACACATCTGGATTTTGAAAGCTCTGAATCTGGTAACAACTCTGTATTGTGAACTACACATAATGCGCTTTTCTGACCTAAAAACCAAAAACGAACATTAGTGCAAACGCTTTGATAAAACAATAAAAAAAGCTTCAAGCAAGACCCAAAACTCCACAAAATTACAGCAACAGACATCTAAAGAAGATATATACCTAGATGAATCCAAGATAAGCCCAGATTCACCCTTGAAGGAAAGTGCAAGGTATAGACCCATGGTAGTCACCCACAAGACAATATAACCATCAGCTCCATCATGCATAGCAGAGTTGCAAAGTGAGAGCAGGGTTTCCAATACCATTTGTCTCACTTGCCTTTGACGATAAGTTCCTCAACATCCATTCTTCTCTCCACAGTTTCCTTGTGAAAGGTAGCCACCAAGAACGCAATCCTATCTTGCTCTCTTTGATTGAGTGGTTCTCTTTGGTCATGAGCTTGCTCTGGCTGACTAGCAATGTCGCAATAGTTAACAACTGGCAAAGTGGATACCTTGCCCTGAGGCCCAAGAGCACGAGCTTGCCCCAAATCAGCAATCTTCAGGACCCCCGATGCAGAGATGAGCATGTTGGATGGCTTAAGGTCACGATGCAGGAAACCTTCTGAGTGGCATGAGGCAACTCCCTTCAAAAGCTGGATCATCCAACCTTTCACTTCTGCCTCTTCCAGAGTGTCTTGTTGCTTCCTCTCAGTCAGATGTTCAAACTTGTTTGAACTGCCTGCCATGTCATGTGTATCCATCGCAAGATCCTGTGCATTAGGGATCACTCTTACATGATGAGGATTGGCCAAATTTCTGACTTCCTCATGTTGCACCCTCGTCTCTGAACAAGGCACATCAGAATGGCACAGGTCATGAGCATCATGGGTTATGATTTGTGACCCAGTTTCAAAGCAGAAAGAACCGGTGACACCCTGCATCCCTGGTTCAAAGCCAAACTCACTTGGGGCAGCTGCCGCCCATATCTCAGACCTTGCTTCAATTGACTCTGTATGGAAAAAGCTTGTATCTATGTCAGCCATATCAGGACCAGTATTTCCTGCATAAGAAGAAATTCCCATCACATCAGGAGCAGCAGGGTGCTGCTGTTTTCTCCGCTGATTGATGACAGCTGACAAGTCTGAGAGAAGGAACTCAAGCACAAGAACTACTGAATCCTCTGAAAGCCAGAGGTATTCAAGAAGCTGCACTACATGGGGATGTCCAACCAGGTTACTGAGAGCGTCGATCTCTCTGCAGGCACTCTGGTAATCATGTACCTCCTTCAGGGCAACCTCCAGTCCATCTGCTTTACGATGCGCTCTGTAGACGTCTGCGTAAGAACCAGAGCCTATGTGACCTAAGATCTGGTATTTGGCTGTTAACTCCTTGTTGTCATGAATGCTCCAGCTTGCCATCCCAGATTCTGTGTGGGTGTGGGTTGTGCAAGAGAGGGTGTGTGCGCGCGCGCGTTGCGTGTGAAGGAGGAGGAGGCTCTTGGAGTGATGATCCAAACTTGCAAGTTCACAACTGAGCTTCTAAGTTCTCCTTCAATTTTATCATCTTTTTTTTCTTTTTCTTTTTTTTTTTGCAGTCTGATGCGAAGCATCACTACTTTTGCAGGAATTGCGTCCACACACCCACATGTAACACAGGTTGAACCATAGTGGGCGCACTTAAAGATCATAACCTTTACCACTAGCCAAACTCCCCTTGACGTCAAAATTATTCTTTATAGTGCTTTGTTTGCTTGGCATCTTCTATATCAAGACCGTCTTTAAGGCATACTTTAAGAGATAGTAAAAATAAGTTGATCACTCTTATAATGTTCATAGTTGCACCCCAATGTAATAGCAAAGTTGGGAGATAAGGCACATGAGTTAAGCATGCTCGTTTAAGATTCGCTCTGCTTTTGGTTGGATCTCATGTAAAAATCTGTGCTTGAAAACTTGAGCATTTTGGCATTGGTGCTCAATAGTTGTCGAGTTCATTCTTGAGAAACAAGGTCTGTAGCTTTCTTAAATTCAACGAACCTTTACCTGTAGAGATGTACACAGCTATTCATTGGCTACTTGCTCTATGTCTTCTTTATGCATGCATTGTGTGACATGTGTGTGCAAACACTGTCTATTCTGAGCTGACCGATCATGTCAACTGTTGCTTGACATGATCCAACACACCTTTTTTCAAAATCCAATATGTATTATGAAAGTTACAATGAGACCTAATAGCACTTTTAGAAGAGCCATTCAAGAGTTTTGATATTAGCTCAATCTTCTTGATCTCACTCCATCTAGATTTCTCACTCTCATCGGTAGTGAAAAGATCAAGCATATCCCATTCATCAACAATCATTATTAGGTCATGTAGGTTCTTTCAATACCATAAGGACGTGCCTATGATGGTTGGTGCCTCTTTGCAATAAGCTTGTGTTTGGATTGTCCACGATCAAGAGTGACTGATTCACTTACTACATGATGAGCAAGTAGGACTTGTAGAGAGAGTACGTTGAGAAAAATGTTGATGCTTGCATATTGATGTATGAATTGAAGTTGATAGCGCCATTGTGTCAGTCCTTCCCAAAAGAAAATAAGAATGAAAAGATAGTTTTCTCTATTGTGATATCTTTTGCAAAGCTCAACATCCCATTCATTTTGAAATTAGTTATTCTCTCAAGTATTCCTCAATATCACGAAGTTACAACGATGGAGGAATCTATTGTGATATCTTTTGCAAAGCTTTCATTCTGAAATTAGTAATTCTATCAAATATTCCTCACTATCATGAGGTAAAATGATGGAGGAATCATGATCTGCAATCGAGCACTAAATCGAGCAAACAAATACAAAGACAACAAAAACATCTAGACCCATTGTGATCGACGACTAATAGTTTCCAAGAAAATATAGTCGACCATATACTAAATACTTTGCAAATTAGTGAAAAGTACGGTGTGCAGTACCTATTGGAAACACCAGGCTATAAGTATCCTAGTGATGTACACTTGTTCGAGTCCCTCCAAGAGCCTGAAAAGGTTCTACCTTGGTCAAAGCAGGATGATGCATGAACTCATGGGCGTCTGAGTCCAACCCAAGAATACGAAGCAACACATAGTACATGTGTTTGCATGGCACATAGGTCTACTTTTTGGATTCTCTCTTTTGGAAGTCGTTGCATGTGCATCGCGGAAAATTTGAGATTGTGATAGAGTATGTAATCCCATTTGCCTTGGACCCCTCTATGCTGACATAAAAAATATTTGTTTCATTGCACACAATAATCACCTCTTTCATCAATTATGTTGTAAGGGTACTCCCCAAATCAATCTTTGTATAAAAATATTTTGTAAGCTTTGATCTCTATTTAACAATCTTCCCATCCCTATACTTAGATTGGAAGGCACTCGGAACCCTATTTCCTGCTCTCAAACCACCATTCAAATTTTTAGTTTTTGTCCTTGATTGAAGGACAAATCCATTTGCTTGCAAGTGCTCAACCTCACTTGGCAACAATTGTGTTCCTTCTGCTACATCCCAAACCCTTGAGCTAGCCTAGGAGGTCCCATGATCATGTCATATATTCACCATTTATGCATGTTACTCGAGCAACAAAACCATAGAAAACCCTCGACCAAACCACCTGCACTTCTAGCAAATGCAAGATACTTTTGGTGTTCGCAAAAGCATGGAGCTGCAACCCTATGTGTTACATTAACATTCCCCTCATCGATGAATCGACCATATCTAGCACTCTGATCACCAACAATCCCAAAACAAGTTATCTTTCGACCAAGTTCATTTCTTCTTCTTATAGCCTAGACCGTCTTTGGAACATTAACCTTGGGCCAATACTCACCACCTTCAGACATAGACTCTGCTTGCATATCATGCCCTACCATACACTCAATGAATGTCACATATTCTAGTATAGTGTCTTCTTTCAGCACCTGCTCTACATGAACAAATATTGGTCACTTTTTCTTTGCACTCTTCTCACGCAAAGGAGCTCTATTCATCTCAGGTTTTACAAACCCACCTTGGACAATGAAGAGTTTCAAATCATGGGGATTTTCGGCTTACGACTGCAGGTGCTGAGGATATCGACACTCCCAGAGTGCTGATTTGTGGCTGTATACACATCGAAGGACGGCTCACAGTTCTTGGAGGCATGTCACATACGACACGGGCGCATCTACACACAGACTATAGGCGACATCCACTAGTTCATCAGGTATCTTGTGTTTGCTGCTTGATATTCCAGATTTCATCTTGATATTGCAGGTACTTCCACTTGGGATGTATTGTCAGAGATGATGTATGTTTGTTGAGGGTTTGCTGGCTGTGAGTCACGCAGCAAACAACCGCCGCAGCGGTTACAACATATAGTGGGAAATTTGTGGATGTATGACTTTGTGGGAAGTCTATGTACTGTCAGATTTACTGTAGCCTTTGTTGAGGGTCGAGTGAGGTTTTATTGAGCTAGGGGATTCTCGAATGTTGAGATCCTTTCGGTGATACAGGTCTTGGAGCGATCCCTCAAGCAACCTTAGATAGGCAGCTAGGATGTATTGACTGTGAGTTAGACAGTTGGGATTGCATCTTTGCTTTACTGTCGTTGAGGCATTGTCGCAGTCTCTGCTTATAGGACAGTGACAGGACAGTGAGAGACAGTACAGGTGCAGGACAGGTTTACCTGCAGCTTACAGTGTCAGAGAGACAGTGTTTTTTGAGCTATTTTTGGTCTGTTTTTTGAGTACACCAGAGCCATTTTACAAAGGAGACTCTGCCAAAATTTATGCAGAATCTGAAGCTTTCTTGGTTCATTTGACAGGTTGATATTGGTTCAGAGGTCAGTTTACAGGGAAAACTCTGCCGAATTTTTCCAAAGAAAGTAAACCACTGTGAAGCGTAGCTATGGCTGGATCCCAAGACACTGCTCTTTACAATATCAAGAAGCTAGATGGAACCAATTTCCCATTGTGGAAGAAGCAGATTTGGCACGTGTTGGTACAAAAGAAGCAGATAAAACCTATAAAGCTCAAGGGGATAAAACCAGAAGATATGGACGAAGATGAATGGAGCGAAATGGATGAATTGGCACTTTCTACCATTATGCTGACTTTGGCAGAAAGCGTTTACTTCAATGTAGCAGACGAGATGTCGGCTTATCAAGCATGGTTAAAGCTGAGTGATCTTTATGAGAAGCAGAGTGTAGCTTCACAGGTATACTGGCTTAAGAAGCTTGTTGACTTGAAGATGAAAGAAGGGACACCTATGTCCAATCATCTGAATGAATTCAACACAATCTATAGTCAGTTGTCAGCTGAAGGTGTCAAGTTTGATGAACCTGTTAGAGCTATGTTCCTGTTGATCACATTGCCGGAAAGTTGGGACACTTTTCTCATAGCTTTGAGTAATTCTGCACCTCCAGATGGTTTGAACATAGCAGGTGTAGAAGGAAGTCTGCTTACTGAAGAAACCGATAGAAAGACAATGGACAAAGGCAAAGGAACAACCTTAGTTGTCAGGGGAAGGACCAAAGAAAAGTACAAAGGTGGAAAGAGGAATCAGTCTTGTAGCAAGTCCCACAGTGCTAAAGGCAAGAGTGACATAGAATGCTACCATTCTGGCAAGAAGGGTCACATGAAAAGAGACTGCAGAGAATGGAAAGCAGAAAAAGGCAAAGAGAAAGCTGAAGACCATGGTGAGAAGAACAAGTCCTCAGTGAAGATTCAAGAAATAAATGTGACAAACACTGTTGCAGAGGATGACAGTCTAGTGTCAGGAGACATCTACTTCTTGAAGAATACAATGGACTCAGCTCTTCTTACAGCATCTGATGGAAATGCACTGAGTGACTAGATTATAGACTCAGGGGCATCACTTCATGTGTCTCCAAACAAGGAGATCTTAGGTGTTGGAGATGTTCAATTGAAGTTTCAGAATGGCTCTTCTTTCACGCTGAAGAATGTGAGACGTGTTCCCGCAATTACAAAGAGCTTGATCATCATAGGTTTACTTGATGATGCTAGCTACGTCACCACTTTTGGATAGAACATGTGGAAGATATCCAAGGGTTCTATGACAGTAGCACATGGAGTAAAGTCTGGAGGACTTTACATGATTTATGTATCAAATGTCTCTAAAAATGTAATCAATGTAACCGAGCAGCCGAACGTTTCTTTGTGGCATAGCCGGTTAGGACATATGTCCAAGAAGGAAATGGAAATCTTGTCTCGTTCTGGTTATTTGCCTGGCTTTTCATTTAATGATTTTGAATTCTGTGAACATTGTCTGTATGGTAAGCAAACACAGCAGCCACATAAGCATAGAAGCAGTACAAGAGATACACAGTTGGCACTTGTTCATAGTGATTTGTGTGGACCTATGCCTAACCTATCTCTAGGGGGAGCTTCTTACTTTATGACATTTATAGATGATTACTCGAGGAAAGTATGGGTTTACTTTCTCAAGCACAAGGATGAAGCGTTTAGTGTTTTCAAAACGTTTGTGACACTTGTGGAGAATCAGAGTGGCAAGAAGCTTAAATGCTTACGCACTGACAATGGTGGAGAGTATGTTTCAAAGGCCTTTCAGGACTTTTGTGAATCAAAAGGTATAAAACGTGAACTTACTGCTCCTTACAATCCTCCTCAAAATGGTGTTGCTGAGAGGATGAATAGGACCATACAAGAGAAGGTCAGAAGTATGTTGTCTAATGCACAGCTGCCAAATGGGTTTTGGGCTGAAGCTGTATCAACAGCTGTTCATCTTGTAAATATATCTCCTAGCAAGGTTTTGCAGAAGGATTCAGTGCCAGAGATGGTATGGTCAGGCAAAATGCCCTCATACAAGCATCTCAGAGTCTTTGACTGTGAGGCATATACTCACGTTCCAAAGGAATTTAGGAACAAACTTGAGCCAAAGAGTAGAAAGTGCATCTTTCTAGGCTATGGTAATTCTGGTGAGATGGGGTACAGACTTTGGGATCCCGAATCCAGAAAGGTTGTCCGCAGCAATGATGTTCACTTTAATGAATCCAAATATCATTCTAAACCAGAGAGGGTTGAGGAGATTAGAAGAGTTGTCTTCCAAGAAGATGGACCTGCACGTGCAAGACAAAATGTCAGGGCTCAAGAGGAGCAAGGACTGGATAGAGTGGAACCACAGGTTGTGGCTGAGCCTGAGCCACCTATTGTGCGTAGATCTGGACGTGTCACGCGACCTCCTGATAGGTTTGTTCCATCTATGAACTATGTCATGTTGACTGATTGCAATGAGCCTTCATGTTACAAGGAAGCAGTGCAAATGAAGGACTCCGGGAATTGGCAATTGGCCATGCAGTCAGAGATGACAGCTCTGCATAAAAACAAGACATGGAAGCTAGTTAAATTACCACAGGGCAAAAAGGCTCTACCTTGTAAATGGGTTTACAGGTATAAGATCACCGCTCATGATAGTCAGCCAAAGTACAAAGCAAGGCTTGTTGCCAAGGGCTTTAAGCAAGAACAAGGCATTGAATTTGATGAAGTCTTCTCTCTGGTGGTCAAGATGACTACATTGAGATGCTTTCTTGCATTGCTTGCCATACTAGATTTGGTGTTGCACCAAATGGATGTCAAGACAGCGTTCTTGCATGGTGATTTAGATGTGGAAATTTACATGCAGCAGCCAGAAGGGTTTGTTGAGAAAGGCAAGGAAGATTGGGTATGCCAGTTGTTAAAGAGTCTTTATGGCTTAAAACAATCACCGAGGGCATGGTACCATAAATTCCACAAGTTTATGCTTTCTCAAGGCTACAAACGTAGTGAGTTCGATCACTGTCTATATACAAAGAAGGCTAAGGATGGCAGTTGGCTGATCCTTATTTTGTATGTGGATGACATGTTGATTGCTGGCAAGCACTTGGAAGAAATTTCAGCTTTGAAGTCAAAGATGGCAAAATCGTTTGACATGAAAGACATGGGTGAGGCAAGTCATATACTTGGTATGCGCATTGAGAGAGACAGATCAAAGAAGTTGATTTGGTTATCTCAAACAGAGTATATTGACAAGGTTTTGCAACGTTTCAATATGGAGAAGGGAAAGGCACTGAGTGTTCCATTGCCACCATATGTGAAACTTAGCAAGCAAGATTGTCTTGTGTCTGAGGAAGAACATGCTGAAATGGATAAGATTCCATATGCGTCTGTAGTGGGTAGTTTGATGTATGCAATGATTGCTACTCGCCCAGACATTGCATTTGCAGTGGGAGTAGTAAGTCGATACATGTCGAACCCAGGCAAGAAACATTGGGAGGCAGTGAAAGGAATATTGAGATACCTGAAAGCTACAAAGAGTATGCGTATATGCTATGGGAGTCAGGAGCTAAGTGTAAAGGTTTTTACAGACTCAGATTATGCAGGTGACTTAGACAACCGAAGGTCTACGTCAGTGTTACTCAGTCTACTACAGAGGCTGAATATGTTGCAGCATCAGAGGCATGCAAAGAATCAATTTGGCTTAATCGACTAGTAACAGATTTGGGAATCAAAGAAGAGATGCCTGTGTTATATTGTGATAGTCAAAGTGCTATACAATTGGCTCGCAATCCAGTTTATCACTCAAAGACAAAGCATGTGGATGTGAAGTATCATTTCATCAGGGAAATGCTCGAGGATAAGCAACTTCAGCTTGTCAAAGTTCACACCACAGAAAATCCTGCTGATCTACTTACAAAAGGACTTCCCTCAGAGAGCTTTGCGCATTTTCGCAAGGAGATAGGTGTAGGGTAGTACATCACTTCTCTACATCTCTTGTATAGTAGCTTCTCTCACACTTAAAGTACCACATTGGACTTTAAGTGGGAGGTTGTTGGGGTATAAAGCCCAATGTGGTCGCCCAGGTAAGTGGGCGGGCCGCCAGGTATGTACACATATTCTTTTGTAAAAACCTAATAAGAACTCACTATGCTCTACACATTACAGTAGAGCGAGTTCACCATATCGTCGTGCTCTTCTTTTCGCACTCTCTCTCGCGTCGCACTTCCGCTTGTACTCCTTCACATTTGGTATCAGAGCGGTTTCATTCCCGAAATCGTTTCCGCGTGCGCGCGCACTTTCAAGAGTGCAAACAAGATTCCGATTTTGCCATTGGCAAGTTCAACTTCCCGAGAGAGTTTCCAGCAGGTGTCCTGATGTTTTACCCCCCTTTCGGAGCCATTCGAGCCATCAGAAACCCCATTCGAGCTACGGTTCAAGAGCTGAAATTTTCAGCCCTCTTATGGTAGTTTGTGCTGCAATGCTTCCATAGCCAGTTATTACAGGTACCATTGTTGCAGTCTCTTCCATCTACGAGAGCCCACGGCTCATTCGGGAGTGTGTAGCCTCTTTCGGAGTGGCCTCATACACACACGTAGAGTGGGAGCTTGACAACATTGTCTTCGTCGACTACAGGTACAGGTACAGGCTACAAGTTTCAGTGCTTGCGATATTATGGTTCCAGTGGGAGCAGTTGTTTATGCGTACATGCATATGTTGACACTTTTGACAGTGTTTGAGCTCTTTTGAGAGCAAATTGACTCCCCGCAGGGATGTTTAGTTGCAGGCACATGCTTTTGATGCCTGTTTGAGTGTCTTGACAGAGTTGTACGTCTTTGTGGATACTGCCATTGTACGCTTTTGTGGAGCCATCTTTTGGCTAGTACGGTAGTCCCGGCCATTTCTGAGACTTGGTCCGGAAGATAGCCATTTCTGAGACTTGGCTATACGTTTTTTGCTGCATAACCTACGTTGTTGAGGGTCGATAGCGTGAGGTTTTCATTGAGCTGGGATATTCTCAAATGTGGAGATACCTTCAGTGATACAGGTAGCTGGAGCATCCCTTACGAGGCCTCGCCATAGGACATGTATAGAGTGGTATAGGCGATTTTGACGCCGAGTTGGCGGTCTATGGTCAGTTTGACTATTTATGCGCCTCAGTTGGTCTCTATACAGTGTGCTTTTGAGAGGCATTGCTCTCTTCTATGCTTTGTGAGTGACATACTTGGTCATTTTGTCTCATATTTTGGTTGACATAGTCCCAAATACAAAGGAGACTCTGCCGAAATTTTCCCAGAATCTTTTGGTAGTTTTGTCACCATGTGACCGTGACATTTATGACATAAAAAAGTTTGATGGCACTAATTTTCAGCTTTGGAAGAATTAGATGCAAGATGTGCTTATCCAAAAGAAACAGAAATTGCCTATTATTTATGCGACACGGACTGAAGAGATGAATTTCACTCAGTTTCAGTGGGAGGAGCTTGATGAGCTATGCAGATCTACTATTAGATTGCACCTTGCTGAGTCAGTGTACTTTTCAGTGCTAGAATGTGAATCTGCCTATGCTTTATGGCAAAAGTTATGCAACACTTATGAAAAAGATACGACAAGTAATAAGGTTTTCATGATGCTAAAACTTTTTAACCTTTGCATGAAGGAGTCAGCCAGTGTTGCCAGTCATATTAATGACTTTGATTCTCTATTTGCTCAGATTCGTGCACAACGGATCAATATTGATGACGAGATGAAAGCAATCTTCTTACTTTTTTCGTTGCCACCCTCATGGGATGTCTTTTGCACAGCTGTCAGTAACTCTGCTCCTAATGGTACGCTAGTGTACAGTGATGTCACTAGTTCTCTTTTGTTAGAGGAAATGCGCCGCAAGGCTATGGATAGCTCACATCATGGAGAAGCTCATTATGTGCAAAAGGATGGAAAACAGCGTAAAGGTCGTTCTTGGAATCATGAATCCAAGAAAGAGGGCAATAGAGATGCTTCAAAGGGTAGATCAAAGTCTCCTGGTCGTCACAATGTTCAATGCCATTATTGTGATAAATTTGGTCACATAAAGAAGGATTGTTATGCTTGGAAGCGTGACAAAGGTAAAGGCAAAGGCAAAGACAATGATGATAAAGAGGAGAAACCAAAGAGTTCGGTTAAGATTGACGAACTGAACATAGTGCAAGATGATTGTGATGCACAAGACATCAATATGTTGACTGAAAATAATGATGTATTTTATGATGCACAAGAAACTCTATCTTTGCAGAGTTCTATGCCAGCAGAGCTACTTGTTAGTGGTGAAGTGTCCCATACATGGATTCTTGATTCGGGTGATTTGTTGCATGTCACACCTCATAGGCATTGGTTTACTACATATGAGGAAACCATTGGCACTGTTACGCTAGGTGACAGCTACTCTTGTGACATTGTGGGCATAGGTGATATTGCTATGGTTATGGAAAATGGAGTGAGGTTTACCATACATAATGTGCGTCATGTTCCAACTTTGACACGAAATTTGATTTCGGTTGGACGTCTTGATGACTTGGGTTACAAAGTCACTTTTCATCAGCAGTCTTGGCGTATTGCAAAAGGTCATCTTATTATAGCCCATGGTTCTAAAGTTGGTTCACTTTATCCTCTTTATGTATCCGATAAAAACAGTGTTCTTTCGGTAACCGAGATGCCAACTGTTGCTTTGTGGCATAGCCGGTTAGGACATATGTCAAAGAAGGGAATGGAGACACTCTCTCGTTTGGGCTACTTACCGTCTTTGTCATTTTCAGATTTTCCCTTTTGTGAGCACTGTCAATATGGTAAGCAAACACGAGCACATTGTACACAGTCTTTTGACAAAGAAAGAAAACCCTTAGAGCTTGTGCACATTGATTTATGTGGGCCTATGCCTTCTAAATCCCATGGTGGTGCGTCCTACTATGCTACATTCATTGATGATGCAACACGGCATGTTTGGGTCTATGCCATGAAGTCTAAAGATGAGACCTTTTCTTGCTTCAAGAAGTTCTTATCGAGTGTTGAAACTCAGTCTGAACATAAGTTGAAAGCTTTACGCTCAGACAATGGTGGAGAATATGTCTCCAAAGAGTTTACAGACTTCTGTTCAAGTAGGGGAATTAAGCGTGAGTTTACAGCTCCTTATACCCCTGCAAAAAATGGTGTTGCAAAACGAATGAATAGGACCATCCAAGAGAGGATTATGTCTATGCTTCACAGGCTAATTCACCGCAAGCGTTTTGGGCTGAAGCATTATACACTACTGTGTATTTGATCAATAGATCACCACATGCTTCATTACAGTTTCGTGTACCTTTCGAGTTATGGTCAGGACATAAGCTGTCTTATGAAAAACTCCGTACATTTGGCTGCGAAGCTTATGCACATGTACCCAAGGAGTTGCGTGCTAAGCTTGACCCTAAATCCAGGAAATGCATCTTTATTGGCTATGGTGTAGATGGTCAATTTGGCTATCGTTTATGGGATCCGAAAAGTCGATTAGCAATCCGTAGCAGTGATGTTGTCTTCAATGAGACCAAGATGCATAGGCAGCCAACGAAAGAGGTTGAATTCCGAAAAGTGACGTTTTCCGATGTATCACCTCCTGTACAGATAGCTCCAAAGCCAATTACTACACAGGCTAGTACAAGCTCTGATCAGCCGAGGAGATCTCAAAGAGTCTCACATCCGCCAGAACGGTTTGTTCCAGGCGTGGACTTTGTGTTGCTGATAGATAGTGGTGAGCCTTCTTGTTACAAAGAGGTTATGCTAGCCAATGATAAGGTTTAGTGGGAACATGCTATGAAAAGGGAGCTATCCAGTATTGCAAAGAACAAAACATGGGAACTTGTTCCATTGCCAAAAAGTAGGAAAGCTTTGCCTTGTAAATGGGTTTACAAGAAGAAGATTGCATCCAATGTTGAGAATTACAAAGCTCGTTTAGTGGCCAAAGGTTTCAAGCAAGATTATGGTGTAGATTTCCAGGAAATCTTTTCTCCAGTGGTCAAGATGACGACACTAAGAATGCTGCTTGCTTTGGTTTCCACTGAAGATATGGAGCTTGATCAAATGGTGTCATTACAACTTTCTTACATGGTGATCTTGAGGAAGAGATTTATTTTCCCTCTTTAGGAGGTTTTTTCCCCCGTGCATTGTATATACGCCCATCACTCTAGGGCTATCTATCTTTCCATTGCACACTAAGTAATACACTCTCTATTGTGTGCCTTGAGCTTCCTTCATCTTCTCCAAGCTGTGTGTGTTTCTCTGCAACCCTAATTCCAACAATTGGTATCAGAGCCGGTCACGTCCTCCCAGGCTTAGTCGCCAGCTGCTCCAGCACACGCCTGCTCACTTTCTCCGATTTCAATGAGCTTTGGCGAGCGTTCGTAGGTCGATAAAATTTTTGGGCAAGCTCGAAGAGCTTGGTCTTCTCAGAATTTTGATTTGGGCTCATTTCGGCCTCCGTTTCCACTACAGGCAGTACTGCACAGGCTATTTCGTCATTTTGTGCAGAATTTCTGTCAGTGCCGTTTTCTGCGTAGCAGGTGCCTTATAGTCTTCTACGGTTTGTGCTATATAGCAAAGGTTGTTCCCGCTCCGTTTCTCCTATTTTCGGGCAACATTTACCATGGCTGACAACAACAACACAGATGTGTTCAAGATGTTTGCTGCTGAGGACAGGTTGGATGGGGACAACTACCCTATGTGGGCTTATATGATGCAACATGTTCTTGTGTCAAAAGGTGTTTGGAACATTGTGCAGGGCATTGATGTATGTCCTGGTTCTGAGGATGTAGGCGATGTTGAGGATGTTGCAGGTCTTGCTGCAAGGATTGTAGCTGTTAGAGTTGTTTTGCCTACAGCAGAACAAGCTCGTTGGGATGTTAAGGATGCGCAGGCTCATGCATTGATTGCGTTGTCTGTGAAGGGCACCATTGTTCCTCACATCCGTTCAGCAAAATCTGCAAAACAGGCTTGGGATATTTTAGCAGGTCTTTATGCAAGCTGCAATGAGGCTAAAATTGCTTTGCTGCGTAAAGAGCTGGAGTCGAAGATTATGCATCAGGAAGATGATATGGACACTTTCCTTGCTAGTGTCAAGGATATCAATGAGCAGCTTATTTCTGCAGGTGAAGTCATTTCAGACAGTTCCCTTGTGCAGACTGTTCTTGATGCCTTACCAGATTCCTACCAGACTTTTGCTAGTACTTGGAGACTGATGACCCAAGGAAATCATGAAGTTGTCAAGTTTGATGCATTATGCACATTGCTGTTGCAAGACTCACTTTCCATAAAAAACAAGACTAGGCAGCGTGCAATTGAACAGGCTTTTATTGCTTCTCAAAGAAAGGGTGGTAACAGTAATGCAGCCACTTCTTATGGTTCTGTTGCGAGTGGCAAAAATTCTATTCCTAATGCTTCTGCTGGCAGTACTTCATCTGGAAATTCTGGTGATAAGGGCAAAAAGAAGATGCGTTGCCATTATTGTAAAGCCAATGATCACTTGATCAAGTCGTGTCCTAAGTTGAAGGCCAAAGAGGCTAAGAAGAAAGAGGGTGGTTCCACTGCAAATTCTGGTTCCACTACAAATGAAGCCAATGTTGAGTCTTCTGTGAAAGGAGACTGTAATGCTGATGTTGATGCAGAATGGGCTTTTAGCGCAGAGTGCACTTACAATCTTGCTGTCCATGATGCATGCTTGTCAGTTGCTGCAGATTCACATGTGTGGTATTTCGACAGTGGTGCTACAAAGCACATTACCTCACATCGTGAATTGTTTACCTCTCTTGAGTCTGTCCCTCATGGGAATTCAGTCACTTGTGCCAACAATGCCTCTTATCTAGTTCAGGGAGTTGGAAAGATTGTGCTCACTGCTGCTAATGGCAGTTCCTTCACACTTGTTGATGCACTTTATGTACCTGGGATCAAGAAGAATCTCTTGTCTGTATCCGCACTTGCTAGACTTGGACTTGTAGTCAAATTTGTGGATGACAGATGTACAGTTCATGATCTCAGTTTTGGTGATGAAATTGTTGCATCTGGCCTTTTGTGTCGTGGGCTGTATAAGCTCACTTTGTATGACAAGTGTGGACAAAATTTTGCAAATGCTGTTGCAGATTCAAGGGCTATTTCATATCGAAAACTTTGGCATGCACGTTTTGGTCATCTGAATTTTGCCAGTTTGCTGCGTTTGTAGAAATCTGATATAATTGCTTCTTTACCACCTCTTGAAGCACCTGTCAAACATGTTTGTGAAGGCTGTATTTTGGGTAAGATGCAACGTTCTAAGTTTCCAAAGGATGGTTCAGTTCGGGCCACATGCAGGTTGCATCTTGTGCATAGTGATGTTTGTGGGCCCATGCAAACTCCGTCATTGGGCAATTACCTGTACTTCGTGACTTTCATTGATGATTACTCCAGGCATGCATGGGTATTTCTGCTTAAAGCGAAGTCCGAAGTTTTTATGTGCTTCAAACATTTTTGGCTATGGCTGAAAATGTCTCGAAATGTACTATGGGCACCCTCCGTTCCAATCGAGGGGGGGAGTATATGTCTCATGAATTTAATGCATTTCTGGCTAGTCGTGGGATAAAACACCAATGTACAGTGCCTTATACACCTCATCAAAATGGTGTTGCTGAGAGGAAAAACAGGTCACTGACGGAAATGGCACGATGTATGGTCAAAAGTCAAGCTTTGCCGCATTCTTTTTGGCTTGAGGCCATTATGTGTGCCACTTATGTACTTAACAGGTGTCCTACGAAAGCTTTGCAGTCTATTACTCCATATGAAGCATGGCATGATAGAAAACCTTCTATTGAGCACATGCGTGTTTTTGGCTGTTTGGAATATGCTTTGGTGCCACAAGTGCAGCGCAGAAAATTGGATGATAAGGCTGTCAAATGTATTTTTGTTGGTTATAGTGCTGAAAGCAAAGGTTACAGGTTGTATCATCTGTAAACAAAACGTATTCTGGTTTCTCGGGATGTAGTGTTTGTGGAAGATTCTGTTCAGCCCTTGCTGTCATGTACTAGAGACAGTAATGTAAGCTCACAGGACATTTATGACACTTTGTTGCCTCTTTTTAGTGGTGGAAATACAAATGTAAGTTCCAATGAGGAAAATATACAGCCTATGGGGGTTTCTGAAAATGTTCTAGATCAGCCTATTACTGATGTAGATGTACATGATGTACTTGATGAGGAAAGGGCTGAAAATGAGCAGGCTAGAGGTATGCCAAAATGGCTGGTGCACACTTTGCGTGACAGAAAATTGGTTGCACCTTTGTCTAGTCGTACTCGTTCAGGATCTCGCCATGCATCTTATGCATCAGATTGTTATGCTTTGGCTGTGTCTAGCTTACATGATGTTGAGAAGCCTCTGACTTTTGATGAAGCACAAAGTTTAGAAAATTGGATGGCTGCCATGCAATCATAATATGATGCACTTATAGAAAATGACACATGGACTTTATGTGATTTGCCTCCTGGCAAAAAGGCCATTGGTACGAAGTGGGTTTACAAGTTGAAACGCAAGCCGGATTGTGAGATCGATTGCCATAAGGCTCGACTTGTTGCAAAGGGTTATGCACAGCAAAAAGGCATAGATTATGAAGAGACTTTTTCTCCCACTTGTCGTATGACTACTGTGCGTTTTCTATGTGCATTGGCAGCTCATTTTGGTTGGGATGTACATCAATCAGACATTGTTACTGATTTCTTGAATGGTGACATATTTGAGGAAGTTTATGTAACGCAGCCTCGCGGTTTTGTCATAAAAGGACAAGAGGACAAAGTGTGCAAATGTAACAAGGCTTTGTATGGGTTGAAGCAATCTCCTCGTGCTTGGTATGAGAAAGCTGACACTCATTTGGTCAAACAAGGCTTTCGTAATAGTCGAACAGAAAGCACATTGTATGTAAAGCGTGAGGGTGATGTACTTCTCATTGTGGTTCTTTATGTTGATGATTTGCTGATCACTGGACCAAATGAGAGACATATTGCTGAATTTAAGGCTGACTTGAATGCTACTTTCAAGATGAAAGATTTGGGGCTATTGCATCATTATTTGGGTATACAATTTAAGCAGTGTGATGGTGGTATTGCCTTGTGTCAGAAAAGTTACATAGAGACATTGCTATGTAAGTTTGGACTTGAGGATTGCAAACCTATTGCCACTCCCATGGAAACAGGTTTGAAGTTGAGTCTACATGATGCTGGTGATCCTGCTGATGTCACTCTTTACCAAACTGCTATTGGCTGCCTCATTTATGTATGCAACACGAGGCCAGATATTCAGTTTGCAGTCTCACAGGTCAACAGATTTATGCATAGCCCAGGGTATAAGCATTGGCAGGCTGTCAAGAGGATTTTCCGCTACCTTAGTGGCACTTTACATCTTAGCTTGTTTTATCCCAAGGGGGGATCATTGCCGCTAGACTTACATGCTTTTTCGGACTCAGATTGGGCTGGTTGTTTTGACACGCGAGTGTCCACAAGTGGTTTTTGTTTCATGCTTGGCAGTTCATGTATATCATGGTTGAGCAAGAAGCAACCTACTGTGGCCACTTCGAGTTGTGAGACTGAGTACAGGGTAGTCTTCACAGCTATGGTTGAGTGTGTATGGCTCAGACGCCTTATGGCTGATTTGGGTGTTGGACAGGACACTGCCAACACTATCTACATTGACAGTCAGAGCGCATTGGCAGTTGCGAGGAACCCAGTTGTTCATGCTCGCACAAAGCACATTGAGGTGCATTACCACTATGTCAGGGAGAGGCTCTCAGAAGGAGAGATCAGTTTGGCTTATGTGCCAACACAGGACAACCTTGCAGATCTTTTCACAAAGGCATTGTCTCGTGAGAAGCTTGAAGCTTTCCGCAAAGCTTTGGGCTTACTCCCCTTTGTGGACTGATCCTGTCCTCAGGGCATGGCACTTCCCTTTACTCATGTGCCAGCTCTCATTCATCGCATCACTCCAGGGGGGATTTGTTACCATGTGGTAGTGATGTGTGTAAACACACTAGGACCGCAGTGGCATTTTTTCCCTCTTTAGGAGGTTTTTTCCCCCGTACATTGTATATACGCCCATCACTCTAGGGCTATCTATCTTTCCATTGCACACTAAGTAATACACTCTCTATTGTGTGCCTTGAGCTTCCTTCGTCTTCTCCAAGCTGTGTGTGTTTCTCTGCAACCCTAATTCCAACAATTTATATGTAGCAACCTGAAGGGTTTGTGCTCAAGGGCAAGGAACATTTGTTCTGTAAGCTTCTGAAAAGTCTCTATGGCTTGAAGCAATCATCCAGACAATGGTATCAAAATTTTGATGCATTTATGGGTTCCCTAGGCTATAAGCGCAGTAATGAGGATCCATGTCTTTACGTGAAAAGACAACCTGTTGGGATTAAAGCCCAAGTGGCCTCTTATGTGGATATGGCTGGCCGCCTGCCTAACTCACTTCCCTCTAACTCTTTGTATATACTAACTTATACTTTGTGAATACTAAGGTAATTGGGAGATAACCCTTCTAACAGTTCTCTGCGTACTGTACTGTGTAAGCTCACTGTGTGTGTGTGTGTGAGAGAGTCGACCCACGCTCCGCTCCGCGACTTCAATTGGTATCAGAGCCTTGGTTCAGTGCGGATTTGCGCAATCGCGCGCGCGCGCACTTTTTCGGCAGATTCTGGATCCGGAGTTCGAAAATTCACACTCGGCGTTCCGGGAGCGTTTCCATCAGGCGACCTGGGGTTTTACCCCCCTTTCGAAGCCGTTTATGCCCTCAGAATTTCGTTCTGAGCACTACAACAGAAGATAGATTTCAGCCGCAAAGAAATCCGTCTTGTGTAGATTGGCAAGCAGGAGGTGGTCGACATCAATATCGACATCGACATACATCACTTATTCGTCTTCAGAGCATCATCTATAGACCAGGTACACATATATATCATTAGATATATATATTGCAGTCTGCATTGCTACTTCTTGTGCTTGCCAGGTTTCAGGGGAGGTGTGGCCATACGACGGCTTGACACCACTGGCATGTATTGCAGATTGATGTACTGTGATTGTGGGTCTGCTAGTTGTGAGTCACGCTAGCAGACAGACCGCCGCAGCGGTCATAGGACAGTGATTGGTCTATTATAGGATGTATGCTAGTTTTGGGCAGTTTGCTGAGCCATCTGAGAGGGTCGTGTGTAAGGTTTTTTGAAGCCAAGCACTGGGGGTTGGGTTACCCAGTGTGAGGTGGATTAGGTTGCTGGAGTTCCCCTCTACACGCATCCTCTTCGGCGACTTTTATCCCTTAGGATGTATGACTTTGTGTAGACACTGGATTGCATCTTATGCGTCAGGCCGTTGAGGCATTGTTCAGGGTTCAGTCTTGAGACAGATACAGGTTCTGTCATCGCCCAGAGAGGAGACAGTGTATGCTTACAGAACAGCATATTACAGGGATTTTTTAGATTCGTCATTGGTCAGCTATTTATGATTGTTTCTTGAGCTATCTTTTGGTTCCCAGAGCTCAGTTTACAGGGGAGACTCTGTCAAAATTTTCAAAAATACTGACAGTTCCTGAGGAGAGGTGTTCAGCTTGTTGATTACAGCTTGTTTACTGTGTACAGAGGCCAGTTTACAGGGGAAACTCTGCCGGATTTTTCTCAGGAGTAAACAGTTTGGCAGATATGGCATCTTCTCAAAGTGAGACTCTTTACAACATAAAGAAGCTGGATGGCACAAACTTTCCATTCTGGAAGAAGCAGATTTGGCAGGTTTTGGTGCAGAAAAAACAAGTGAAGCCACTGAAGCTCAAAGGGGAGAGACCAGAATTTATGGCTGAAGATGAGTGGGAAGAGCTTGACGAGTTAGCTTGTTCCACAATCATGCTGACACTGGCAGAAAATGTTTACTTCAACGTAGCAGAAGAGACTACAGCGTATGGCATATGGCAAAAGCTATGTGGTATGTACGAGAAACAAAGTGCTGCTTCTCAGATTTACTGGCTCAAGAAATTGGTGGATTTGAAGATGAAGGAAGGGACAGCCATGTCAAATCATCTGAATGAATTCACCTCAATTTTCAGCCAGTTAACAGCACAGGAGATAGTCTTTCCAGATTCAGTGAAGGCTATGTTTCTCTTAATCACTTTGCCAGACAGTTGGGATACTTTTCGTACAGTGTTAAGTAATTCTGTCGCGCCAGAAGGTCTTACAAGTGCCAATGTAGAAGGCATCTTGCTCACAGAGGAAGTGAACAGGAAGAACATTGACAAAGGCAAAGGCAATAGTGCTTTGGTCGTTCGAGGGAGACAACAGTTTAAAGAGAAGAAGGGTAAGAAGGCACAAAACCGAAGTAAGTCTCGTGATTCGAAGTCAAAGGATGACATAGAATGCTACCATTGTGGCAAGAAGGGTCACATGAAGCGAGACTGTACGAAGTGGAAACAAGAAAAAGGAAAAACAAAGAGTTCTGAGCAAGATGAAAAGAAGAGTTCATTGAATATTGAAGAGGTGAATGTCACAGGATCTGGTTCAGACAGTGATTCTGGTATAGCAGCTGGTGACATCTTCCTTACAAGCAATCTTGATTCTGTTTTCTTGACTGCAGAGGATGGACATGCTATGAGTGATTGGATTATCGACTCAGGGGCATCTTTACATGTTTCTCCGCACAAAGAGTGGTTTACATCATATGTGGCTACTAAAGATTATGTCAGACTTGGCAATGAGCAGGTTTGTGACATACTTGGAGTGGGAGATGTGCAGTTGAAGTTTCAGAATGGCTCTTCTTTATGGCTCAAGAATGTCAGACATGTTCCAGCAATCCGAAAGAGCTTGATTAGTACAGGGAAGTTGGATGATGCGGGTTATGTGACAGTTTTTGGGAACAGCGCTTGGAAGATCTCCAAAGGTTCGATGACTGTAGCACATGGCAGCAAGTCAGGAACTCTGTACACTTTACATGTTTCAGAGGTTAAAAACCATGTAATTAATGTGATTGAGCAGCCAAGTGTGTCACTGTGGCATCGTAGGTTGGGACATATGTCAAAAAGAGGAATGGAAATACTTTCTCATTATGGTTATTTGCCTGGCTTTTCATTTCAAGATTTCGAGTTTTGTGAGCATTGTGTTTATGGTAAGCAAACACAGGAACCGCACAGATCAAAGAGGAATCGTAGGGACGAACGGTTAGCTCTTGTACACAGTGATCTATGCGGACCAATGCCTAGTTTGTCACTAGGGGGAGCAACGTATTTTTGTACATTCATAGATGACTATTCTCGCAAAGTATGGGTTTACTTCTTGAAGCACAAGGATGAGGTGCTCAAGGTCTTTAAGACATTCTTGCAGCTGGTGGAGAATCAGAGTGGTCAGAAGCTAAAGTGCTTGAGAACTGACAATGGTGGAGAGTATGTTTCCAAAGCATTTCAAGACTTTTGTGAAGCAAAAGGGATTAAGCGGGAACTTACTGCACCATATAATCCTTCACAGAATGGGGTTGCAGAATGTATGAATAGGACCATACAAGAGAAGGTCAGAAGCATGTTGTCAAATGCTGAGTTGCCTGATGGATTTTGGGCGGAAGCAGTGGCTACAGCAGTCCATTTGATCAACAGGTCTCCTAGTAGGGTTCTGGATAAGAGTGCAGTGGCCGAGATGCTATGGACAGGCAAGGCACCTTCGTATAAGCATCTCAGAGTCTTTGGTTGTGAAGCTTATAGCCATATTCCTAAGGAGTTCAAATAAGTTAGAACCAAAGAGCAAGAAGTGTATATTTCTTGGCTACGGAGAATCGGGCGAGATGGGTTACCGGCTTTGGGATCCTGAGTCCAGAAAGATTATTCGTAGCAATGATGTGCATTTCAATGAAGCCAAGTTTCACGCTAAGCCAGAGAAGACAGAGGAGATCAGAAGAGTTGTCTTCAGGGAAGATGGACCTAGTGCTAGCACATCAAGACAGCATGGTCAGGCTCAGGAACAGCCTATAGTGGCTAGAGAGGCAGAATCAATTGTGGTGAGACGTTCTGAGCGTGTCTCCAAACCACCTGATCGTTATGTGCCATCTCTAAATTATGTCATGCTCACAGATTGCGGAGAACCATCTTGTTACAAGGAAGCATTACAAGTGGTTGACTCGAAAAAATGGCAGTTGGCCATGCAGTCAGAGATGACAGCTCTGCATAAAAACCAGACATGGAAGTTGGTTAAATTACCACAGGGCAAAAAGGCTCTACCTTGTAAATGGGTTTACAGGTATAAGATCACCGCTCATGATAGTCAGCCAAAGTACAAAGCAAGGCTTGTTGCCAAGGGCTTTAAGCAAGAACAAGGCATTGACTTTGATGAAGTCTTCTCTCCAGTGGTCAAGATGACTACATTGAGATGCTTTCTTGCATTGGTTGCTATATTGGATTTGGTGTTGCACCAAATGGATGTCAAGACAGCGTTCTTGCATGGTGATTTAGATGTGGAAATTTACATGCAGCAGCCAGAAGGGTTTGTTGAGAAAGGCATGGAACATTTGGTATGCCAGTTGTTAAAGAGTCTTTATGGCTTAAAACAATCACCGAGGGCATGGTACCATAAGTTCCATCAGTTTATGCTTTCTCAAGGCTACAAACGTAGTGAGTTCGATCACTGTCTATATACAAAGAAGGCTAAGGATGGCAGTTGGCTGATCCTTATTTTGTATGTGGATGACATGTTGATTGCTGGCAAACACTTGGAAGAAATTTCAGCTTTGAAGTCAAAGATGGCAAAATCGTTTGACATGAAAGACATGGGTGAGGCAAGTCATATACTTGGTATGCGCATTGAGAGAGACAGATCAAAGAAGTTGATTTGGTTATCTCAAACAGAGTATATTGACAAGGTTTTGAAACGTTTCAATATGGAGAAGGGAAAGGAATTGAGTGTTCCATTGCCACCATATGTGAAACTTAGCAAACAAGATTGTCCTGTGTCTGAGGAAGAAAAGCCTGAAATGGATAAGATTCCATATGCGTCTGCAGTGGGTAGTTTGATGTATGCAATGATTGCTACACGTCTGGATATTGCATTTGCAGTGGGAGTGGTTAGCAGATATATGTCAAATCCCGGCAAGAAACATTGGGAGGCAGTGAAAGGTATCATGAGATACTTAAAACATACAAAGAGTATGCGCATATGCTATGGTAGTCAGGATTTGAGTGTCAGAGGATACACTGACTCAGATTATGCAGGAGACTTGGATAAGAGGAGATCTACATCAGGCTATGTCTTTACATTGGCTGGAGGTGCCATATCATGGCGATCTCGATTACAAGATTGTGTTACGCAGTCTACTACAGAAGCTGAGTATGTTGCAGCAAATGAGGCATGCAAAGAAGCTATTTGGCTTGGTAGATTGGTTGCAGACTTGGGAATCAAAGTAGATATGCCAGAGTTATATTGTGATAGTCAAAGTGCTATACAATTGGCAAAGAATCCAGTGTTCCATTCGAAGACTAAGCATATTGATGTGAAATATCACTTCATTAGGGAAGTACTTGAAGACAAGCAGATACAACTGCTGAAGATCCACACCAAGGACAATCCTGCTAATCTACTCACAAAGGGACTTCCAAGAGAGGGCTTTGTGCATTGTCGTGAGTTATTGGGCATTGGATAGATGGCAGCCATGTAAATCTTTGTACATTTATGTTCATAGATTTACAGTTACTTAAAGTGCCACATTGGACTTTAAGTGGGAGGTTGTTGGGATTAAAGCCCAAGTGGCCTCTTATGTGGATATGGCTGGCCGCCCGCCTAACTCACTTCCCTCTAACTCTTTGTATATACTAACTTATACTTTGTGAATACTAAGGTAATTGGGAGATAACCCTTCTAACAGTTCTCTGCGTACTGTACTGTGTAATCTCACTGTGTGTGTGTGTGTGAGAGTGTCGACCCACGCTCCGCTCCGCGACTTCACAACCAAATGGACAACTTATTATGCTTATCCTTTATGTAGATGACATGCTTATTGCTGGTCATTCTAAGAAGGACATTGCTGACTTGAAAACCAAGCTGAAAAGTCAATTCGACATGAAAGATTTGGGTGAAGCCAATCACATTTTGGGTATGCGCATTACTCGTGATCGTAAGAAGAGGTTGTTGTACCTTTCTAAAAAAGAGTATGTGCACAAGGTCCTTGATCGTTTCAACATGCAAAAGGGGAAGGCCTTGAGTACTCCATTGCCTACATATTTGAAACTTAGCAAGAACGATTGTCCCAAATCTGCTGAGGAAAAAGCTGCGATGGCTAAAATTCCTTATGGTTCAACTTGTGGTAGTCTCATGTATGCCATGGTGGCTACAAGACCTGACATTGCACATGCAGTGGGAGTTGTCAGCAGATTTATGTCTAACCCTGGTAAAAAGCATTGGGATGCTGTCAAGTCGATTCTCAGATACTTGAGTGGCACTGCAGATAGACAGTTATGCTATGGTCGTGGAGAGTCATCCATTCAGGGATTTGTAGACAGTGACTATGCAGGCTATGTTGACAGTCGTAAATCAACAACAGGTTGGATTTACACATTTGCTGGTCTGCTATTTCTTGGAGATATGTTCTTCAAGATTGTACATCCATTTCTACCACAGAGGCAGAGTATGTTGCATTGAGTGAAGCATGCAAAGAAGCTATTTGGCTTGCTCGCCTAGTGAAAGATCTTGGATTGGAGCAGTGTACACCAGTTCTTCATTGTGATAGTCAAAGTTCTATTGCCTTGGCTAACAATCCAGTGTTTCATTCCAAAACGGAACACATTGATGTGCGCTATCACTTCAGTCGTGAATGCCTCGCAAACAAGAGCCTTGATTTAGTGAAGATTCCTACATCAGAGAACGCAGCGGATGCACTCACTAAGAGTCTCTCCAGCCATCAGTTTCAACACTGTCGTAAGTTGATGGGCATTGGGTGAATACTGGTGCTCTTCCATTTTTATAGTCTCCCACATTGGCCATCAAGTGGGAGAATGTTAGGTTTAATGGCGTCGACCGCCCATCACTAACTGCCGCTAACCCTAAGTGTACAACTATACACTTGTGTGAGCCACTAACACTAAGTACAATGTGTATTGTGCCTTAGTGCATAAGATAAGAGAAGAAAAAAAGGGGGCATACAGTACGTTGGCTCTCCCCCTTCAACCTGTGTGTAGCTATGGTGGTGTGTGTGTGTGTGAGTGTGTGTGCGTATTCTTCTTCCGTTGTGCTCCCAGCTCCTCCCCATCACCATTGCCATGTCTACACCAACTACCTCATCCAAGCTAGTTTTCTCTTTGTAACCAATGGATGCCTGCATGCTAGCATGTTTGGATACTTTCATCGTGTGGCAACCAAAAACAAAATCCAACAAGACAACAAAGGAGCAACCTCACATAGAGTGCATGCCACGATGATTGCTATACAAGGATTTAAAAATAGTCCTTATGTTATGGCTTCTAAGGTTTGTTGCTTCATTGGTGGTCATTGATTGTTTAAAACAATGAGACCTTTGACTTACAGGTGGTGGGCCAATGGTCTCAAGGAGGTCAGATGGTAGCATGAGTATCCTAGTGATATGTGAGGCGATATGTGGATTCATAGTGAGCGGAAGGTGTACCTAATGGAAAAGATCGGTGGAGTCTTTAATCTAATGTCCTGAAGGAAAGTGTCCATCAAATGAAATCGACATAAAGAGAGGTATGGTTCTTTCAATTATATATGGTTTCTGTTTTAATCAATAAGATCAAAGTCAAGGCAAAAGAGAAAGTAGTGGAGGGAGAAGAGAGAGATGCTCCAACAAAGAAGGGTAATGGAAAAGCTTATGATGGAGGGTCACATGTAGTCGGAGGAAGTTGAGGAAGAGGAGGATTGGGAGGAGAGTCATGGGCAGTATGGTCATGTCTCTCAATCACAGGAGGCCTCTTCACATAGATGCACCAAAATCAAAACATACATAAAGCCCACGTAGGGGGAGGGCTTGTTGCACATGGAGCGAGAGATTTTGAGCACTTTTTCCAGAAGTTTGTTGTTTACACTTATTTGTCAATACTCTAACATTAACACTTTCACATTTTCTTATGAATCTTTGCATGAGCAATGTCACCATAACACCACATTATTTAACATAAGCATGCGATGTTAGAGAAATTGCAAACAACATGGACAACTTAAACAACTACAATAGGTAAGTGGTGCTCACAAGTACGTGTTTTTAGCCTTCAAACATGCATAAAAGAAAATGAATAAAAGCTTCTTGTGATTGTTTTGATAGGAATTTGTTGTAGATCTGTTTATTCTTCAAGGGCCTACCATGTTTGGGGACATTGATCATGATATGTATTTGGGTCTGGCCCAATTAAATAAATATGTACACAAGTATGAGCACAAGCATAAAATTTCCACTTCTATGTTGTGGCTCCTAGTAGAGGAAACAAACACGTTCAAGAGTTGTGGCACCTACATAGAAAATTTAAATAATCTCACTTTAAAAATCTTTAATTTACATTTGGATTTCAAATAAATATTTAAAAAACAAAAATTGTTAGGCTCTCGTTCTCTTGTGTTCAATTTTAAGCAAGTTTTCTTAAGTATACCACCATGTTTTGTACACAATTCTTTTCCTCCTTTCTTTACAAATAGGAAGATTATTTTGGGAGTTAGATAACTGCAAGAACTTGTTGTGCCTTTACCATTGAGAGATTTAAATGCCATTGTTGCTATTGGGAGCAAAGAAGCAATAGTTCCTCTAGAGATAAAAAAAAATCCTTTGGGTGAGGTTTTGTATGTTGTAGACAAAATTTCGTGGTCATAGGGGCTATGATTAAGAGTGACTAAGATTAAGCCCTAAAGTTGCATCAATGGCAGGGGGCCTAATGATAGGAGAGAAGATTCTCCTATTGTAGGGCTGGGTTGGGTGGAGCTTGAGGCACAACTCTCCATCTTAGGTGGAGGGATATGGAGAGAGCCATGGAAAAGAGGAGCAAGGCTCCCTCTTTTCCACTCTCTCTCTCTCTCTCTCTCTCTCTCTCTCTCTCTCTCTCTCTCTCCCTCTCTCTCTCAAGGAGGAAGGAGGTGGGGGAGAGGCCTAGGTCAGAGCACAAAGGCAGCATGCAAGGAAGGGATTGTTGAGGAGATTCTATTGGAATGGATGGATGTGGGAAGATAAGTTTACACACACACACACACACACACACACACACACACACACACACACTTGAAAGTGGGGCATGCATCAAATCATGCAAGGAAGGTTCAGCGGGAACGTAGGGAGGAGGGCAAAAAAAGTTTCTACTTTTGTGCTTGGACGAGCCCCGCAAAGAGTGCAGGTTCTCTCTCTCTCTCTCTCTCTCTCTCTCTCTCTCTCTCTAGCTCTCTAGTTGATGTAGGCCGCCATCACCAAGCTCTTATTTTTTTAAGTTTTGATGATTGGGCACCCTCCCCAAGTAAGGTCCTTGGCCCACAGTCATGATTGTTATGCGTGCACAACCGTGCAAGTTGCATGATGCTACATCATGGGCAAAGGCAAGGCATGCAAGCACCACCATGCAAGGACTTGAGCAGAACATCAAAAAACTTGCAACCTTGAATTTGAACATAGATGGGTACATGCTTGCAATGTTAAGCTAAGCCATGTGGCCAAAGCTAACCACTTGAGCAAGGGGATGGCAGTGCAATTTGTTGGAAATAGGGTTGCAGAGAAACACACACATCTTGGAGAAGATGAAGAAGCTCAAGGCACACAATAGAGAGTATATTGCTTAGTGCATAAATGAAAGATAAGTTAGACCTAGAATGATGGGTGTATATACAATGCACGGGGGGGGGGGGGGCAGGGACCTCCTAGTGAGGGCAAAAATGCCCCAGCGGTCCTAGGTGTGTTCACAAACATCACTACCACATATGTATGGTAACACAATTCAAGCCAAGGGTGTTAGAGCTCTTCTCAAACAAAGGAAGCACTCAAGACTCTTGCGCACTTGGAAAGGTAGAGTTCTAGTTTGTGAACTCAATCATGAACATGAACCACCAAGATGAGACGACACCGACAAATCAAAGGATTACACGAGGTATTATTGGGTTTAGATTTTAGCAAGGACACCAACATGTGGGATTTTGCATGACAAAGGTCATCAAGTCAACGTCCAAAAATGGTTATAGAGACCCCAATTGGTCAGCAAGGTCAAAGGTTACCAAAGTTTACTTACTTTTAACTCAATATTGAGTTTTTGTTGCAAAGACATGACCTAAACCTTATGCAATTAGCAAGACTATTTGTACAAGATGTTCCCAACCATTTCCAAAGTTTGAGATATGTTATAAGCATACAAGCTTGAGGGGTTTTGATGGCTTCAAAATGATCAATTTAAAGGTGTATATAAATACTTGCACACCGGGTGTTGATGAATTGCCTATGATATCATGCCGGCATGAACCAAGCCAAGGGGCTTCCAAGGTACATAGGAAGGACTCAAGGTATATCAGAATCCATGGCTATGAGTTGGGGCTATGAGCCAAATTCAAAGTAAAATACTTTAGAAGTCACGGCTATGAGCCAGATACAAAACTCAAAATCTTCAGCCAAAAGGACTCCATAAGGGAATTTAAGCCTCAACATCATGCAAAGAGCAAGGCTCTATAGATAGTTTACCAAAAGGCACCATGGGCTGGGGAGCTTGCATTATTGGAATAGTAGTTCATGATGTCCAATCATACTTAAATGTATCCACCCAATTATAGTCACGGGATTTTTTTCTGCTCTTATGCGTTGCATGCACAACATGCCATTTGATGGACTTCATTTCACTAAAAAAGTTTTTTTATGCTTCCCCAAAACCATAGTACATTTTGTTAATGACAATTTGATGATTGATGATGATTGACAAGGTCGATTCTACTTAAGATAGGCTTTATGCACGATGCTGAGGGAGCTTCAATTCTATACATGTTATAATGTTTGGACACGGTCCACTTGACAAACATACAGTCTTGATTGGGTCTACTTGCAGAGCATACTCCAAGTTGCAAGTTTTGCGTTGGCTATGAGCCTAGTGACTATGCGCTAGTATTTTAATAAGGATAGATACCATCTCCAATGTAGTCAAGCTAAGAACTATATCAAAGATCCACAAGAGGTTAAGACTCTCTCACTCCATTTTGCTCATTTTTATCAACTTTTGCATCTTGTTTGAGTTGTTCTTTAATGTCAAGGAAATTCTTTAAGCTGCATATGTGTGCACTCCATGTGCTACACAAGTTAGAGGGGATGATTTCTTCTACAACAGATGGGCATGGCCTGGCTATCAAGAAACTTGTTCATGTGGTGACATTAATATTTCGTATCATTTTTGGTAGTTGATTATCATGTTTATCATGTTCACATGACTTTGTGGTCATAATTACTCACTTCATATAGAAGAGAGCCCCAAGGCAGGCAATCTCTTGTTTCCATTCGAGATTTGTGGAATTACAACTACACATTCATTAGTCATGCTTATCAGGCATATCTCTTGTATATACACAAGGCATATTAAAAAAAACACTAGTACGACTAATCTCTTTTCGACTTTGAGAATATTTCTCTTTTTTTAATTGGATATTTTTTAACAACCCAATTGTGAATAGATTTCAATGTAAGAGGATCTACAATTTAGTCTAGAGAACCGGCTGCATCTAAGTGTTGATGGTCAAACATTTGAACATTCACACTCGTGCTTTCAAAGAAAGAAGTCTTAAAATGTCAAGTCACAATAGATAAATTCACTTTACCAATTTTCTTACATTCACTAATGATAGCAAGGAAAGACTATGATGGTCCCCATCTACCTAGCCGTTTTAGTATCACTTTGTATATGCATGACCTTTGAGTTGCCTACAATATATGCATGACCTTTGAGTTGCCTACAATATAGGCAAAACCAACAAAGGGTTTCAGGTTGCCCAAACAAGACCAAGGGTTCTTGGATGAGATAAAACCAAGGGTTTTGGGTTGTGCAATGGTGTTGCACAACTTCTCTTGATGCAACTTGCATGGTCCTGCATAGCTATAGGGTAGTAGTTACATGGATGATTAAAGGTTAGTGTACCACTCCTTTGATAAAAAAATTCTTATCCGTATTAATTTTTCCTTCTTATGATTAATTTTCTTACAAGAAGGAATAAAGGTTAGTGTACACCACTCCTTTGATAACATTTTTCTTATTTGTATTAATTTTCCTTATTATGATGCAATTATGATGGAATCGAGGGTCCACTTTGGGTATTATATACTCTTTTAGTGGTCAATTATCTTAAGATAATCTTATGCCTACAAGGTTGGGATCGTTCTTTGACACACTTCATTAATCACACATTGTACATCATGGTCTAGGAAATTAAGGAGTTTGGTTTAGCCAGTGTGAAACAAGGTTTATGAGGGGGGCCCTCACTTTGTTGCGGAGTGCTCCAAGTTTCCTCCACACACAAGTATTTCTTGTACTTGATGGATCTCACGATTCATAGCATCACTTTATGAAACATATTCCACATGTGAAGAATATGAGTCTTTGGGATTGATATTGGTGCCTTTTATCTTTAATTATGTGTGACAAAGTCCCTACTTGTTGGTCATTAGACCATTTAAATCATGAGGTATCGGCAGGAACAACATCAATGGCCAAATATCTGGTAAGGCGTGTTAATGTAGCAAGTACTACAAACAACATTAATGGATGGTTGTTTAAAATTTTTAGGTTAAAGTTATGGATACCTATTGCAAACATAGCAAAGGCTATTTCATGCCAATGAAAAGAATTATTTTATTTTACTTAATTGTGATTTACCTATCATGGTTCACACATTTTAATGTGTTTAGTCATTGTTTTGTTTAGTATATTATGAATTGCAACATACACCCTGCTGGAGCGTCAAGATCTACCCATGCATCTCCATCAACATCAGCATTTCCACATGGATCTATAGGAGTTTCAGCTAGTGGTGGTTCACAAATGGTACACCAAGTGTTTGATAAACAATGGATGCTTGAGCTACATCTCAAGTGGATTCAAGCATTTGTTGCATATGGATTCCATTTAATATATTGCATAATCTGATTTTTTAAGATGCATTGATGAGCACTGCCAAACAAGTGTCCATGGTGGTAAGTGTATATTTTCTTTAAAAAGAGCTACTTACACATATATTCCCTCAAGTTTCATGTACTCTATGAGCATAGGCAAGCACAAAACACTCCAATAGTCAAAATGCAAGCTAGCATAAGTTTGGGCCCTAGTGTTTAGCAAAGGCATATTTGATGTGGGATGCATATTCATTCATTTGATTGATTATGAAGCATTTTAACCAAAACAAACAAAGTACTTGTTGAGGCTTATGTGGAGTTTTCAACTAAGTCACCAATAACGGGGAGGTTGGCTACATAAAATACTTAGTAAGTCAAGAATTTATCCAATATCATATGGATAGGCCAAGATCTTCCACCTCCTCTTAGAAATTCAAAGATACCTTTTATGAAAAGATAAGAAAAAGTAGTCTTTACAAATCAAGAATAACTCACTCATCCAAGGCTTGATTGCAAAAGTTTTTTTGTCAAAATTTATCTCTTTTCAAGATCTACAACTTTGAAGAACAAATCAAAAGCTAATTTTGAGATTATCAAGGTCATTTGATGACATTATTAGAGTGTCTAAAATTTCAAGAACCTCCATGTACCACCAATGTACTAAAACAAAAATAGAAAAAGTTAAGCGGGAAAACACACTTTGTATACTATATACATAATTTCTCTCCATCTTGCAACATAAGATTTTTCAATAAGCTACCAAAGCTACTGTTACTCTTCCATCCCATTTTGAGTCATCCCGGACAAAGGTGTATGCAATGTGCATAGGCGCGAACATTGTGCCTATGCAAGGCCGTGTAATGTGGCCCTATTATGCCAATGGAAGCTATGCATTGGGTAACAATATGCTATGCAAGATACAATACTGACTTGATTGTTCAGTGGATTTCATTGGCGAGGTCCAGTTAAATTGTGTTGTTCAGATAAAAGATTTTGAAGATGGTACACTCTTTTGTTAATTGATGGTTTGGTGAGTTCCATTGGTTGGATGATTGCTGTGCTTGGTTTTTGTTTTGGTACCCACTTGTATTTTGATTGTGGAGACAATAAAGGTGCTTTTCTTTGTGGTTGTTTAGGTCTCCATTGCCAAATTGGTTTGTTGGTAGATGGTTTATGCTTTAGTTTGGACTTGGGTAGCCATTCATACTTTTGTTGCTTGGATACAGAGTGTTGGGGTAAAGGGGCGTGCCTTTTGCCCAGACGCCAGTGTCCGGCCGCCCGTCCACGTGTGTACATACCCTTATTCTTTATTACATATGAGAATAAGGAGCTCCTCATCTTTAGTCTTGTGAGGCTGCTCCACCCACACCAGCTAGTGCTCTTCCCCCTTCCCGACACGCACCGTACCGCGCACGCACGCACGTATCCATGCACACACGCACTCATCAATTGGTATCAGAGCTAGGGCTAGTATATGCATAGGATCATCAACTTTAGGTGATAATCTTCCCACTTGGAGATTTGAAAAAGTCACAGACTTCTAAGGCCTCATCGATTGAAAGAAGTCATCGAGAAGCAGAAGCTCCAAATCTTCATGACAATGAAATATGCATATTTTTTTCACTTTCCTTATCTAGTTAGTTCCAATTATGCAGTTGTCATTTGTTATGTTGGAGCAAGGTTCACTTGGCCTCCAAGATGATGTTTTGATTGTTGAGCAAAGCTCACTAGCTGAATATAAACATCTACATTTAGTACAACACTCAGGAGTTGGCCGTTGAGGCTTTTCATCATGCATAGCATGTGCGCATCTATAAGAAAATTGTTAGAAGCAAAGCTTCCTTTTTCATGCTTATGGGATAATACCTACCCACAATCTGGAGTATGCTATGAGCATATTAATTTGGGGGAGCTTTACCATTGTAACGAATGACCATTCAATGGGTGCTGCTATTATATCTAAGACAAGTTATAGGCAAGGGTTTATTGGGGTTAACTCATTCATGCACAATCTAGAGTAGCAAGTAATTGGTCCCATCCAAAGAGTTCAAAAAAATCTTCAGGGAATGGCTCCCGAATACAGTTTTTATCCTCTACTGACCTCTCTAGGATGCAATCTTGTTTTCTCAGGCTTCCACATTTGGATTCTCCACACATCCAAATATGTATTTTCTTTGGCAACCATGCAAGTATTTTCTTACCATGGAATGTAGTCAAGTCAAAGTCTTCCACAGGGGAACTATGGTCCTTGAGGTGACCCTCGTGTGGTAACATCCTTATGCCACAAGTAGAGGTGATTGTAGCCCCAATCTTGCACCGTTTTGACTTGACGCATGAGTGGTCATCCCAAAATAATGTCAAAGTTTTTGCTTTTCCCAAAGTCCATTGTGGAAAAAGTATGCTCATATTCATTCCAACAAGAGGATACAATTATCTGCTAGTCCAACATATTAAAATATCTTTCTACAAACCCATCTACAAGTTGCAACTTCATTCATGTTTTCCTGAGAGGGCTGCCCTTCCCCACTTCTCCCAAATTTCCTTTGTAGCTATGATCACTCTAGTCTCGCTATCAAGTATGGCTATGGTTTTCACTCCATGCTGCTCTCATGACAAGGTTGTATTTCCCTCTTCTTTTTCACAGTAAGGCTTGTGGGATAGACCATTTACTTCCAAATTGCCACAAGAATCCTAAAAACAAGGAAAAGGCAACGATCAATGTCAATGGATTTTTTCCTTTTGAGTGGATCCAAAACCAAGCCGACAATTCTTGCCAATGTAGTAACTAGAGTTCAGGCTCATGAAGTTGCAACAAACATGCTGATCGATATGAGCCAAAAACAAAAAGAGACAAAATGAAAGCTAATACACACACTATGTTGGACACACATACACATAAACCTACAAGAAAATTTGAAAATAATCTCTTCGTGATGCTGGGGAGTAGTCCACAAGCAAGAATCTTACCTCTAGCAACTCGTTGGGCAACAAATCTGCAGCAAATGAGGAGGAGGGGGGCAAGAGAAGAGGCGGAAAATGGGGAAAATGTGTAGGGAAAGACCCGTGGTTTTGTTGTTTATAGGGTCCACCAGTACATGCGTCGATAGAGACGTCGAAAAACACTTTGGTGTAGGCATCGGAAAGGTCCTTGGTACATGCACCGGAATAGGTGCCAGTACATGCATCAGGAATTCAAAAATTAATTTTTTAAAAAATTTGATCTCCCTCCAGATTTATCTACACATACACTGACGCCCGCCATTGACGCCGGTAATTTGACATCGGAATTCAAGCGTGCTCTTGTAGTGGTTGGACATGTTCATTGCAAGAGGGTAAGTGGGACATGGATCTATTATCCTGGTTGAAAAGTTGTTCAAGGTACACCGTTGTGAACTATAGACTTAATATTGGAGTCTCTTGGGGCTTGCCTTTGACTTAACCATTATTGAGCTACTAGCAAGCTCAACCGGAACCATAATCAACCGGGCCATGACCCTCTCTGCTACTGTTTGCAATCAACAATCTCTAAACCACGGGTGTGGCTACTTCAGAGTTGATTTTAAAAGGTAAATAAGAGTAGAAACTAAGGTTTTTGAGGGTACCAAAGCACAAAGTAACATACACATAAGTTTAATTAGCATGGCTGACCATAATCAAGAGATTAGAATGAATATTGATAACTTTCTTTTTGCACATGAAGGTGCTACTGATGATGACTCAATGTTTGTGAGCTATCTTGTTACTAGTAGGTTGCAACAAGTTATGGGCAACCCTACCTTGCAAGCCGAAGTTACCCAGCAACTTCATGCTTGTGGGATTTCCCTTCCTCTCCAAGAAGAGAGAGAGCTTAGGAAGCCTCCTGTTGAGACTTACAAAAGGAGACTCTCTTCAATAAGATAAGAGGAGGAATCCAACGAATGATAAATAAGTGAATCTCCAAATTCCTTTGAAGATCTGGCTCCACGAAGACGGTGGTCTCAACGATCCCCAACCAAGAGGAAAAGATCAATATATAGTCCTTCTCCTCATCACTCTAAAAGGGAAGAGAGGAAACAAAGGAAGAAAAAGTCAAGAAAGAGGTCACCCTTTCTCCCTCTTTTTCACCTTCCTCCTCTTCCAAAAAAAGTAGTGGTTATTCTCCTAGAGAATACAAGAGTAGAGGACATCGCAAATCCTACCATTCTTGGAAAAGGTCCCAAAAGCTTAAGAAGTTCAAAGAGGGAGGAAAGAGTATCTCTATGATGTCATCTTTGGTGCTACTAACAAATTATTGGCCTTCATTCAGCAATTCAATTTGGAGACAAGGGATTCACAAAGTCCTCCGAGCTACACCATGTAGCTATGCACTTTCAAAAATCTGCTCTTCAATGGTGGGCTAGTCTCTGTAGTAATGGCAAAGCCACAAGGACATAAAAACCTTACGAGTTTCCATCATGAATCAATTCCTTGCAAGCGATGCCAAGGATAAAGTGCTTACTAAATGGAGAATCTTGAGCTACTCTCCCATGAGTCTATCCACAAATATGTAGACAAGTTCTGTAATTTACATCTCAAAGCTATAGTCTTTCAAAAGATAGAATTCACCGATCAAAAGCAACAATTTTGTGCGGGATTACCTGAAGAAATGGCCGAGTATGCCAACTCCAATTCTATCGCCGAAGTCATCCACCACATTATGGTTGCATCTCATATCAATTTCCAACAAGGGGCTAAAAAAGGAATGCTAAGCCCATGGAAAACAAAGATCAAAATGACACAAAGGGGAAGACCAATGCTCAAATTTATTCCCAAGGCAATTCCAACAACAAGACCAAGGAGAAAGGACTTCACAAAGGTAAAAACAAACTCTCTGCTAAAAGCTAGAGGCTTTTCTCAAAGATCACAAATTCTTTAAGTGTGGGGAGCAAGGACATGGCTATCGTTCTTTCCCAAAAAGGAATTCATGCAATGAGACTCCTAGAGCTTCCACGGTCAAAGATCCAAAAGAGGATGCTCATTGCAAAGGATCATCCCTTTCCTATGCTTGGGGAAAAGTGAGGGAGCATGATGCCTTCATCCTTTTTTACCTTGGATCCACTCACAACTTCATACCAACGGAGTTGGCTACTAAGCTGGGCATTCAAGCTTTTGGATGGGAGATACCGTAAGTGCCGATGGGTCTTTCAAGGGATAGCAAGACTCAGTAACTCACTTGATTGGGAAGTTGAGGCTTCATGTCCAAAGCTACGTCGACAAAGAAGACTTTTTCATCTCCCCTCTCCAACATGAGGATGTTATCATAGGGGCACCATGGTTCAACCACATGGCTGCCAACATGAAGTTCCCTAGAAGGAGAATCTACTTCACCTACAGGGAAAAGAGCATGTATATAGATACTAATGAGTCCAATCGCACTATACCACTTGTAAATTCACCTGCTTTTGATAAGTCAATGAGAACTCATTTTTCTTGTACATGATTTTTTTCAAAGAGTCTCTAAATGATGCTAATGTTTTAGCAAAACAAAGTGGTAGGAACCAAGAAGAATTAGACTTACAGTCTAGTTTTTTAAATAGATTCCAAGATGTATTTCTTGATGATATCCCTATGGAGTTACCTCCAAAACGAAGGGATGATGACCATATGGTAGAGATTGTACCCGAAATCTCACCGCCTAATAAACCTCCTTATAGAGTTTTGCAAGCTCAACAAGAGGAGACTATGAGGCAAGTGCATGAGTTGGTAGACAAGGGATGGTGGGGCCTAACTCCTTTCCCTTTTTTTTTCCAGTCCTTTTAGTGCAAAAGAAAGATGGAACATATCGCATGTGTGTGGACTATTGAGCATTAAACCGTATCACTATCAAAAACAGATTCCTCTTACCATGGGTAGAAGATCTGTTTAATAAGCTATAAGGTTCTACCTACTTCAGTAGGATTGACCTTAGAAGTGGCTATGATCAAATAAGGATAGTGAATGAAGATATCATAAAGACTGCGTTCCGTACAACGTTTGGTCTTTATGAATATCTTGTCATGCCTTTTGGTTTGACAAATGCTAAAGCCATGTTCAATCATTTAATGGAGAAAATTTTAAGACCCCCCCGCAAGTTTACTCGAGTGTTCTTTGATGATATCATCATCTAATCCAAGTCCTTGGAGGAGCATAAGCAATGTCTCCACGTAATTTTTCAAGCTTTGAGGGAGAACAAGCTTTTTATCAATCGAAAGAAGAGTGAATTTTTCCTTCAAGAGATTCGATACTTAGGTCATATTATCTCTCAAGATGGTATCCCTATGGATCCATCAAAGTTAAAGGTAATAAAAGCATGGCATAATCCAAGGAATCTACATGAGCTACAAAGATTTATTGATACATGTGCATAATATAGACGCTTCATAGCAGAATTCTGTCAAATAGCAAGACCATTACTTCAAGACCTAACAAAGAAGAACGTTAAGTACTCATGGACTGCTAAAGAGAAAATGATTTTAACAAGCTCAAAGAGAAGCTTACCTCCGAACTACTGCTTATGCTTCCGGATCTCTCAAAGCCTTTTGAGGTCCAATGTGATGCTTCTGGTGATTTCCTTAGATCAGTCTTGATTCAAGAAGGGTATGCCATAGCATATGAGAGCCGAAGACTCAATGTCAATGAATGGGTCTTGGGCATATATGAAAAAGAGCTTTTAGCTGTTCTACATGCCCTAGACACATGAAAGAACTATCTATTGGGGATTCCATTTATTCTGTGAACGGACCACCAAAGTCTTTAGTACTTCATGATACAAAAAAAGATTTTCGACAAGCAAATGAGGTGGGAAAATTTTCTTTTGCAATCTAATTTTCATATTTCTCACATTGCTGGTCAGCGTAAACAAGTGGTCGATGCACTATCACGTCGATTGAGGGTGCCTATAGCAACTCATAATGATCTATCGTCCATGATATATGAGTACGCTATTGACCTTGATTTTAAAGACATAATGTCAGCCCTTGCCTTAGGGAATAAAGAGGAACCATTCACCTTGCAGGATGGTTATCCTCTCCATCGCAGCCAGCAGGCTATGTGTTACTCACTCCCTTTGTGAGAAAGCCATGTATGAATCCCATGCTCCTCCCTATGCGGTGTATCGAGGGATTCAACCTAATCTTCAAGGAGTAGAAACGTACTTCTATTGGCCTACCATGAAAGTGGGCATACAACAATATGGTTCAAAATGTGTGGTATGGTGCTATGGGTGTCTAGTCTATTGAGAGAAACCTATGATCGTAGGGACATGGGGCTGCTTGGAGCCATGGTGACCCTATAGAGAATTTTTATTGGCACCCCATGGCCATACTGCTATAATGTGACTTTTAATGTATTGAGATATCTTATGGACATGGTGATTGTGTGGGTTCCCTTGAGTGGCCTAAATGGTGCTCTAGATCTTTACATTGGCACACCATGGCCCTAAGGCCATAGTGCATGTTGATGTCATTGATTCTGTTGGGGGCCTAGAAGCCCTTGTGGAGCTTTTATTATGGTGCCCCAGTAGAGATTATTTCTTGGCATGCTATGGTCCTAGGTCCATAAGTTGTACACTATTCTACTGAGAAAAACATATGACCCTAGGACCATAGGCTTGCTATGGTGCCATGGTTCTCTAGTCTATTGGGAGAAACCTATGACCATAGGGCCATAGAGTTGCCTCGTGCCATGGTGCCCCTGTAGAGCTTTTTCATTGGCATCCTACATCCATAGGGCCACAAGGTTCCCTCTAATGTATTGAAAGATCCTATGGACATGATGCCTATGTAGGTTCCCTTGAGTGGCCAAAATGCCTCTCTTAAGCTTTTACATTGACACACCATGGTCTTAAGGCCATAGTGTAGCCAATGTGTCTCCCTTGCCCAGGTTGATGCCGTTGCGGACCTAGGTGCCCCTGTGAAGCTTTTATTTAGGTGTCGTGCTATAGCTTGTTTCTTAGGCCATGGGTGTATTCATGATAGCTACTTTATTTTAATAAAATTATTATCATTATTCTTAAAAATATAAATTATAATTTTTAAAAATATAGTATGTAGTTTATTGGTTCTTTCCCTTTCTCACTCTGCTATTCTCCATTTCGCACTCTATTACCTCACCTTGTACTCATTCTCCTACAATGTCACCCTCTACTAGTCCTCCTACAACATGGCCCTCTACAATTTCTCCTACAATGTCACCCTCTACCCATTACAGTTATGCCATATCCATGGATCTTGTTTTTCTTGTTTTAAAGTGTTCTGTTTTTGTTTTTTTTTGTGTTTAGAGAGAGGTGGATTTGATTCTAACTAGAATACAATTTGAACTTAATTAGGAAAGAGCAAGTTTAATGATGTTACTTGTGAGTGTTCTTGAATCGGGATTCTAATTGGATGAGCACAAGAAAAGAAGCTCGGTGAAGCGCAAGAGAGGGAGGCCGAGAGAGTTGCCTTAGCATGGGAAATTGGGGGTAAATGTGGCGCAAATGAAGAGCGATTTCTATGTCAAACTATTCATACAATTTTGTGCAAGGAGAATAAAGAAAAAGGGATATAGGGAGAGCGGTTGTGGTGGTGGTGGTGCAGGTGTAGATCTGTGTGTTGGAGAGGACGACGACGGTCACACACAAAATTGTGCAAAGAAACACTTGCGCCATGATCGTAGGTCTATGCAATGAGAGAGGGAATAACAAAAAGGATGCCAATGATGGCATGTGTGTAGGAAGAGAGAGAGAGAGGGTCGCGCACATATGTTTCACTTAGGTGGGGGAAGTACATATTGAATTACATCAAAGAGGGAGTCTTGCCAGTAAACTAGAGTAGATCCAGACTACGCTCCATTCAGAGAGAAGGGGAAAACTATGTCATCATTGAAAATAACCTTTAATGGAGAGGAATAGATGACAACTTGAGAAGCTATGCCATGGAGCACGAATACTTACCAATTGTTGAGCAAGCATATGCCGGACCGGTAGGAGGTCACTTTTTGGCCGACAAAACCATAAAAGCAATACTCCTCATAGGAATCTGGTGGTCTACTTTGTACATGGATGTGAAATAGTATGTCAAACAATGTGATGATTGCCAATCACAAAAAGTATTGATGTGACGTGATGAAATGCCGCTGAGACCAATGATGGAAGCATGAGATTTTGCCAAATGGGGGAAAGATTTTGCTGGACCTATCTCACCACCAGCATTGTGAATGCATGCTCAATACATCATAGTCACCAAAAATTATCTAACAAAGTGGATCAAAGCCAAGGCCACACAAAATAATGATGCCAAAATGACAACGCATTTCTTGTATGAGACATTTTTACGAGATGTGGGCTTCCGATTGAAATCCTGAGTGATTGAAGGACTCATTTTCTCAACGATATGGCTGATTATCTATTGCAAGGGTTTATGGTGCTTCATTCAAAATCAGTGCCATATCACCCTCAAGAAAACGTAGAATATAAGAGCACAAACAAAATCCTATGCACGATGCTCACAAAAATTGACAGTAATCACGAGCAGATTGGCATTAGAAACTACACTCAGCTTTATGGTCATATCAGGTAGCATACAAAACACCACAAAATATGACACCATTCAATTTGGTGCTTGGAATAAATTGTGTATTGCTTGTGGAATTATTGATTCCTACACGACGCATTGCACAAGAATTGGGATGGATGGGACACGAGTTGGTTGGCACACTAGAATAGATAACCAAGCTATATGACTTGAGACTCAAAGTAGTTGCAACCATCTACACACAAAAATGGAAGATGAAAGAATCTCATGATCAACATGTTATAAAAAAGGAGTTTCAAAAGGGTGAGTATGTATTAGTTTACACCTTGAAGGAGCACTCCAATAAACTAAAAAATCAAGGTAATGGCCCATTTTTGATCATCAATGACACATCACCAAGTGGTGTTGTCCAACTTTCAACATTGGAGGGAGAGGTAATCTCTAATATGACCAATGGATGTATATTGAATAAGTATCATCAACCTCTAACCATGAAAATATTGGAAAAAATTCACAACACAAAGCAAAGGAAGCTGAAAGCCCAATAAATTCAAGAACAAGAACAGGAGGAAACTCGATTGCATATTTTGAAGTGCAAAGGACGACTAAATCTATCCCTCCTACGTCAAGCAGAAGCACCTTCTCCTTCTATTGCAACAGTTCAAATCAAGCAAAGTTGGCTTGGAGGTATGGATGTACACATCAATGTTTAACTCACAGATGGAACAACTAAAAGAGCACTCATAGATACTAAAGCGTGCGTTAATGCTATGCAATATTCTATGTACCTAGAAGTATCGAACCCCATGATAGAACCAACCAAGATAGAGCTAAGGGCAACTAATAGAGGAACAATGATTAGTTTGGGACAAGCCAATGTCTCAATTAACATTATTGATAACCACTGCCCACATCAATTTCACATCATGGCGGATACGGATCTTAATGAAGCTGACCTTTCAAGTGGTTTAAAAAAAATTATGCTAGGTTAGGTTATAAGTTATGTTAGTTTAGGTTTAGGTTATAGGTTGTACGTAAAAGGTTAGGTTAGGTTGTAGGTTAGGTCATGTTTAGGCCCAATGCAGGTTTGGTTAGGTTAGGTTATAGGTTAGGTTTAGGTTATAGGTTTCAAAAGCGCAACTAGACTTCAAAAGCGCAAAGAGACTTCAAAAAATTTAATATATAGTCATTGACCAATAAAGACGAGATTATTACTCGGTGGTCCTAATCTCCATGCACCTTTAGACCGAGGTGTGCGGGGATCCGGCATGGCTAGAGAATGTGAGGTTGTCAGAGCTAGTGACAAATAGTTTAAGCTATTTTCAAATATCGCATGCACCCAGTGGGAGTCTTGAATGTAGATATCTGCATTCAAGACTCCCATTGGGTGCATGCGATATTTGAAAACGGCTTTTACAAAAGATGACAATCTTAGTGGTCTTAAGTCCCACAATTGGCACAAATTTGTACAATTTATCTTACCAATTTCCATAAAGGATTGTTTGACAAATGACACTAGAAGAGAAATCTACAAAATCAAAGAGTTGGTACATTGGATCAGTACAAAAGAGATAAGAGAAGACAACAATGATGCAACACACTTAAATTCTATTGAAGCAGTGTGCATGGTCGCATCTAACCACCACCTAGATGAAAAGTTAGGCTTTTTTTTAGAATTATCTGGAAAAGGAAGGTTTCTAGTGGCACGGTTATGCTTGAATTGCAGGCAATCTATCAAGCGTTGTTGCTTTTTCCCTCCGTACCTCTCTAGCCACGTTTGAATGATGTCTAAATTGAGAAGGAAAAATTTCATAACCTTTTCTCGCATTGTGATGTCCATTTTCCTAATGATGCCTTGTCCCTGCGGCTCATCCCCTGTCACCTTTACATTGACCTCAATAGTCTACATTTGGGGCATCTCTGGATCAATAGAGACAAAAAATTCACTGATGAGGACAAGAGACTCTTGTACAAGACATCCTTCGGCCATGCTACCCTCGGGGCGAGCCCTTTGACAAATGAACCCCTTTAAAGTCTTCATAAATCTCTCCAAGAAGAAATCCACTTGCTATGGATTACCCCAGCAACTGCAACTTCATTGACCACATGCACAAGAACATGCATTTGAATGGTAAGAATGTTTGTTAGAAAGTACGGAATGGAGTGTTGATCACTAAAGAGGAAGAGGAGATGCCAAGGGGTGGCGATTGGCATGTATATTTTCACAACTTTCTTTTCGAGCTCCACATGATAACATTACTTTAATAACTATAAGTTTGTTTCAATTTTGTGGCTGCAGTATCACAAATATGGAGCTTTGTGGTCGCATGGGAGACACTTCAAAGTGCAATGGACAGACGAACAAAGGGTCACTTTTGACAGTGGTGTTAGGGAAAGCTTCGTCCAAGAAAGTAGGAGTAGTGCCAGGGATGAGAACACAGAGAGTAGCCAACTTGAATACTTTGGCTACATCCAAGACATCTTGAAGACTAGCTGTAGGAAGTTTGATATTTTTATCTTTGATGTCGTGTAACATTTAATGGTCTAAAAACTTATGTGTAGCGGAAATTAGCATGAACATAGTGGGCATTTCATTAGAATAGATTCCTAATGAGAATTACAAGAGTGCTTGGGTGGAGAGAGCAACTAAAAGCATAACACCTAGTTAGATAGCATCAACAATACTTTCAAAAGAGAGATAAATTAAGCTATTGACAACAGTTGAGGACCGGATTTGCATGGAGCCGGTCCCCCCTCCAAAAGGCTTTGTATTATGGTTTCTCCCATCAAGAGAGACATTGTACAATACAATTATTTGTGTTCCTTCAAGACTAGCTAGTGCAACGAAGATGAAAGCTTCATGCACTAAGGAAAACACTTAGCAAACACAACTTTAATTATCCCCGTTCTCAGACCCAAGACCTCACACACCTTCGAAGATGGTGAGAGCTAGCAGGGTATGAGAGTAGATTGAGAGGAAGAAGGAGTATCTTACGAGAAAGATGTACATCTCCTCACATAATCACTCATATTAACATAGCTTTAGCTTAGTAATTAGCTTGATAGAGAAGATGAGCATGCATTGAAGCTTGGCTCTTGGTTGGATTTGCATCCACAAGCCAAGAGTGTGTCGATGTAGGCTTCTATCTCACAATCTTGGAGTAGGTGATGAGCTTGATAGAGAAGATGAGCATGCATTGAAGCTTGGCTCTTGGTTGGATTTGCATCCACAAGCCAAGAGTGTGTCGATGTAGGCTTCTATCTCACAAGCTTGGAGTAGGTGATGAGCTCTCCATTAAAGCTTGGGAAGAGATAGTCTTCTCTTTCTTCACACATGAGATTGTGTGAGTGTGTGTGTGATAATGCCTTGCAAAAATCAGCCCCCTCTCTCTCTCTTGTGGGTGAGCCCTCTTGCTAATTGCTCTTGCAGGCTCCCCATTGGACCTCCCCAAGTCAAGCCAATGGCTATTAAGAATCATACATGATAGCCTTCTAACATGTGTCCCCCTTTTCCCTTTTGTGAGAGATTTAGGTAATTTAATAATTAAACTAAACTCTCATTGGATCCCTTTGCCTCCTGGCCAATAGGAATCAGGCAAGCCATTGGGCTCCTGAATGCTCATTGGACCCCTTGGGAGACTGTCCAATAGTCTTCTGGGAGACTTAATTCTCATTGGTTCTTTTATTAAGTGTTTTTAAATTAATTAAACTAGATTTACTCTAGCCTAATTCTCATTGGTCCACCTCCAAGGCCATCCAATAGGAACTGGGCACACCTTGTGGGCATCTGGGCTAGGGAGCTGACATGTGTCCCTAATTCCCTTTGTGTAAAGGGAGCCTGTGTGTGTGTGTGTGTGTGTGTGTGTGTGTGTGTGTGTGTGTGTGACTTTCTCTCTCATCCCCTACAAGAAGGGCTCACCCCCTCCCATGTAGGGATATGCAAAGTCTTTTTAGTTACACACAAAGCATCCAATTTCCCCTAGGGTTGACCTTTGGACACAACCTTTGAATTTTGGAACCTTAGCATTTTGGAAGTCTTAATGGGCTGAACCTTAGGGTCTTTTTAGCCCATTGTTGCACATGGCTCTTTTGCACATGGCCCCCCTTTTGGATCCCTATTTTCCCTCCTTTGGATCCCTATTGTCGCCGGTCTGCTAGCTTAACCAATATTCTAGCTTTTTCTCCCCTGGCACTTCCCCACATTAAATGATCAGTTTAATATGAGAAAATCATTTAGGAGAATTAGATATTGATTATTATGACATGTCAAGTGGTTCAAAGTTATTAACAATGGCCCTAATGCAACTGTGCGCAAAGACAAGAGTGGATTGAGTCAAGTGGACTCAAGGAGGGTGTGGTCAGATGCACGGGATACATTTGTACTTCCATAGCATCGTGAACAAGTTGTGTTCACACTAGATCCACTATGGAGAGAAAATGATGAAAATGATCTGCGATTCATGAACAAAGTGTAGGGCCGACAAATGATATAAGTTTGGATCTTGAGATGGAGGTTAGTGGGGTGAGCATATGCCTAAACCTAGAGATGAAGTGTCAAATACTGAAGCTGATGTGGAGAGTGACAAAGAAGTAGGGTTTGATGGTGACAAAAATGCAAAAGTAGAGATTAAGATAGACATCTTTGGTGCATCAGATCTCATAGAAAATGAGAGATTAGCTAATGATCTTTGCTAGGAACTCTTTTGTAAAACTCTTTTTATTAGTCTATAATACACTTTAGATTCATTTATTTGTGTTGGTGATTTTTTATTTGTTATTTGTATTGATTAAGTGTTTCTTCTATAAACTCAGTTGCTATTTGTGTATCTGTAACCATGGCTGATGAAAATGAGCCATACTCTCCTAGTTTTAGCTTTAATGTCACTCCGGCCGGCATTTCACCCGATCAGATGGGTATTTTTTTGACACAATTCACTTCAGAGTAGATCGCGATGGCACAGAACCTTTGGGCATCAGGCTCCTCTAGGACTACTATGACCGACCCTACACCTACGACTAGTGTGGTCCCTACACCGTTGACCGGCCCCACACCTCAGTTGAGTGTGCCCCCTACCCCTAGGACTTAGTGTGCCCCCTACACCGATGGGTGGTTCATCCTCGAGACGAGGTAGGAATCATTATGGAGGCAGTGGTTGTTGTGGTAGTGGTTCTACCGATGCATCCACACCACCAAAAGAGCATCCCCCACTCTCTTCAGTAGATACTTCACCAACTGGCACACCACGTACACCTTGGGGATCACACGAGCATGATCCTAGCAAGGTGTACAAGAGCAGGGATGGGGCTTTTGTGGCGGATAGGGTTGGAAAGGCCATGCGACAAAGGATTCAAAAGCTTTGTATAGTTCAATTTGATCACTCTGTGATGAAGATCTGGGATAATCTCGCTAATGAAAGAAAGAGTTACATCGTCGAGGCCATTTACAGAGAGTACATGCCGACAAAGGGGTACGATCCAGCCTTGAATGGCTGGATTTTGGGCGTGGTGAAGGCCACAATGTCACACCGTCAGTCAGAGGAGAGAGACAGGTACAATGCCGGTAGTCCAAAGCCGGCATGGTTGGACATAGAAGAGTGGGCGGGGATTGCACAAGAGACACAAGACAATCCAGACAGATTTCAGCAGGAGAGAGATGCAGCCAAAGCATGTTTGGAGTCTTCTAGAGCATCACATCTTGGGAGTGGAGGCTATGACACACTTCGACATGAGTTTGTAAGTACTATATGTATGCTTTGCATTGTTGAAAATATATATGTTATTTGAAGATTTATCTCATGATTAAACCATAATTTTGTAGGAAGTTGTCGTGAAGTGCCTTTCGACACGCCAAGAGGAGAAGTATGGGTACAAGCATCGACTTGTGGCCCTTTTGACCTAGTTGTACGAGGAGGGAGAGGACTTCGACTAGGAGGCATTACCATGAGGGCCATCTTGATACAAGAGGTATTTAAATAATCCCTTACCTATATTTTTTCAAGTATTATATGCACCCCTTATGTATGCATTTTTGTAAAAAAACTAGCCCTTATTATGAAAATTTTCACTTTCTCAATTTAAAAACCCTTTATGTAAGTGCATTTTTTGTAAATGTAACTAATTATAAATACCTTATTTTGTTTGCACGTGCTATCTTACATATTTTCTAGTAGATTCCCCGGGTTTCCAATGCGCACAAGGACACACCATCCTATCGTCCATACTTTATCTACTAATGGTGCAATAAATGAATAAATCACTCTTGTTATAAGTACACATGTGACATCACTAACTACATGCTAATACATGACAATCTCACATTTTCTAGCCATGCCCGATCCCCGCACAACTTGGTCTAGAGGTGCATGGAGGTCAGGACCATCGGGTAATACTCTTGTCTTTATTGGTCAATGACTATATATTAGGGTTTTTGAAGTATGTGTGCACTATTGAAGTTCAATTGCGTTATTTTATTTCGTTTATCAAAGTCCATTTACGTTTTTGAAGTACATAAGTCATTTCTGAAAAATGTTGCATTTTTGAATTCCGTTTGCGGTTTTTCTATCATTTGCCGCTAGCTCTAACAACCTCACATTCTTTGGCCATGCCCGATCTCCACACACCTCAATCTAGAGGTGCAAGAAGATCGGGATCACCGGATAATAATCTTGTCTTTATTAGTTGATGCCTATATATTACAGTTTTACATAAGATTGTTTTTGAAATTTGTTTGTGTTTTTGAAGTCTATGTCCACTATTGAAGTCTGATTGCGTTATTTTACTTTGTTTGTCGAAGTCCGTTTGCGTTTTTGAAGTACACAAGTCATTTATGAAGATTGTTGCATTTCTAAAGTCCTATTACGATTTTCCTACCATTTGTCACTAACTCTAACAACCCGAATGCGTAATCTATATAGTACTACTTCTAAGAGATAAATGATCTTAATAAATGACGTATTTGTGTAGTTGATGATTTTGTTTTAGCCCACAATTTTCTTTTTGATACAAATGTAAACCTTTCTAGTGTAAAATACAATCACTTTTCTGATAGTTCACAATATAATTAAAAATTATTTTCTTCCAATATCATCATAGTATACTTTATAATGAATAAAATGCTACAGTTGTGCGTATAGAAGTACAAACCAGGCTTAGAGGAGAGTTGAGCTAGGCATACTTTCAATGTTTTCTGTGATGATGAATGAGACTTTAAGTATTATTTTGATTTTAAAATATTAAATGGATCTTTTTATTTCATCTTTCATTTCACATCCTTATATGTCTTGACTTTTCTTGCATTCTTAAAATTCTAGTAAATCTCTCTCTCTCTCTCTCTCTCTCTCTCTCACACACACACACACACACACACACACACATTATAAGGAGCTTTTTTTATTTCACCTTTCATTTCACAGTTTCGCATGGCTTGACTTTCTTGCATTCTGTAGCTTAATTCTAGCCAGTGCTTGGAAAAGTCTCTTTTATTAAGCTATCGTCGACTAAATATTCTCCTTGAAAAGAAGAAAACCGAAATAGTAACTGAAATGTTGAAATCTGTAAGATTGTGAAACTATTTTCTCACATGTTTCACCGGTTTTTCATTCCTTTACCATGGTTTGCAACTGACCAGTCTTGATTTCAACCGGCTCAAGGCTAAGTTGAGGCAATCCTCTCTTGACCATTGATTCCAATCAAACTCAACCTAATGATTTTATCTCTTTTTATTGTTTTCTGCCAATGATGAATGAGACTTATTTTAAATATTAATTTGTTTTTAAAACATTAAATGAATCTTTTTATTTCAGCTTTCATTTCACATCCTTACATGTCTTGACTTTTCTTGCATTCTTAGAATTCTAATAAATTACACACACACACACACACACACACACACACATATTAAGGAGTTCTTTCTATTTCACCTTTTATTTAGAAGCCTCACATGGCTTGATTTTTCTTACATTTTATAGCTTAATTCTAGTCAGTGTTCAAAAAAGTCCCTTTAATTAAACAATCATCGATTGAATTTTCTCCTCGAAAAGAAGCAAACCGAAAATAGTAGCTGAAATTTTTAAATTTATAAGATTGTTGAACTATTTTCTCACATATTTCACCGGTTTTTCATCCCTTTACCATGGTTTGCAAACCGACGAGTCTTGATTTCACCAGCTCAAGGCTAAGCTGAGGCAATCCTTTTTCGAACATTGATTCCAATTAAACTCAACCTAATGATCACTTTTTTATTGTTTTAGAAAGCCACCGCGACCCTTTCACTTGTTTTTTTGAGAATTTGTTTTGAATCTTGTCTCTACAACCATATAAAATTACAATTTTATGAGGAGACCAAAGTACATATAATGTTACCTTTGCACGCTAAAACACATGATTGTCTTCTATTAACTTGTACTCAAATTTATGGACCCTCATAAAATAAGCAATGAGATTGAAGTTACTTTTGCTTCATTAAGTAAAGAAGCTCACAATGGTGAGCGAATTATTGAATATTTTTTTTTTCCAAAACTCACAATGGTGAGTGAATTATATTAACATGAAAAAAATTACAAATTCTAGTCATGCTCTCACACCCTAACAGGGGAATCTCCTCGCCTTGACGAATACTTCTTAGTATGCAATGCAACTATCCTAGACAATTTGTGCTTCTACACCACTCATTTGTCTCTTGATCTCTAGTTTTTTTTTAAACATACATGCATCTTTCCTCCCACCCTCACTATAATATTATGTTTGGTATGAAAATTTGTTTCTTGATCTGTAAGGTTTTTTTTTTTACATACATCCATTTTTCCACCCTCACTAATAATATTATGTTTGATAGGTTCTAGAAATAGAACTTCTTGAAAGCTTCAAGCTAACCTTAACCTAACACAAGATTCATTGGTACTCTTGATCTCTAAGTTTTTTTTTTTCTTTGATCTCTAAGTCTTTTGTTTAACACCCATGCATATAATATTATGTTTGATAGGTTCTAGAAATAGAACTTCTTGAAAGCTTCAAGCTAACCTTAACCTAACACAAGATTCATTGGTACTCTTGATCTCTAAGTTTTTTTTTTTCTTTGATCTCTAAGTCTTTTGTTTAACACCCATGCATATAATATTATGTTCGATAGGTTCTAAAAATAGAACTTCTTTAAAGCTTCAAGCTAACCTTAAGCTAACACAAGATTCATTAGTACTCTTGATCTCTAAGTTTTTGTTTTTCCTTGATCCTAGACAATTTGTCTCTTGATCTCTAAGTTTTTTGTTTAACACACATGCATCTTTCCTCCCACCCTCACTATAATATTATGTTATAGGTTCTAGAATTAGAACTTCTTGAAAGCTTCAAGCTAACCTTAAGCTAACCTTAAGCTAACACAAGATTCATTGGTACTTTTGATCTCTCAGTTTTTTGTTTAACATACATGCATCTTTCCTCCCACCCTCACTATAATATTATGTTTGGTATGACAATTTGTCTCTTGATCTCTAAGGTTTTTTTTAACATACATCCATCTTTCCTCCCACCCTCACTATAATTATATTTGGTGCCCCAGCTTCTACTCGAGACGCCCAACTTCCAAAAATTATCGTAGCATGTGCATTCAAGAAAAAATTAATCTCTCTATACGCATAATTCAAGATGAATTAAATCCTTTTTTTTCATAACCATATACCTTTTCTTCAATCCATTTTTTAACCCCTTGTATAAATGTAAATCTATAATTCTAAGCTCCCTCCCAATGAACTCACATGCTGCACTTACACATTTTAAGTTGGACCCTTGAGACCATCTACTCTCTTTAAAACTTCTCCAATGGAAAATTCAAGTTGGCCTAATTTAGTGGATTTTTTAATGTTTTTAACTTACTTTATTATACTTATCACACCATTTTTTCAAATTGGTAGCCACTTGACAACTTTTAGTTGGGTGGTTTCCTCTACACATACCACATGCATATCAAGTCATAGATATAGGTTTGCTGGTCTATAGGTAAGATTATTCTCGAACTGTCATCTTATGCTCATCCACAATATCCAACGTTTGTTGTTGAAGGTGGCGTGGGGGCTAGACCATCCAGTAGAGCGATCTAGAACCACTAGTAGGGCATGATTGAATATCAAATTCCATTTGCCTAAGGGCTCATGCTAGGATCAATAAATTCATGGTCTAGATCACAACATTTTTTTAACGTTTCCTCCCACCCTCACTATAATTATACATACATTTTTAACGTTTGGTAGGTTCTAGAAATTGATAGCTCTAACTATAAATCAAATATAACAGCACAAAAAGAACTTCTTGAAAGCTTAACAAGATTCATTGGTACTCTTTACGTGGATGGCTACATCTTAAAAAACAATTTCCTTGAACTAATCCATATTTTTTGCACTCAAGACACACACATGAATGTGTAATAACACTTATTTATTAAAAAAAAAAGAGAAGATTCTTTGTTGGTGAATGCAAATGCCTAGCGTGGCCAATCTGTTATTTTTAAGAACTCATCTTATGTTTTTTTTTTTCTCAAGTACTCAGTTGAGCTTGAATTGCATTAAACTCGTCTCATGTTGACCCATTACATAAAATTATTTACATAAAAAAGAGAAAAAAAATCTTCACAAAAGAATATTGTAGAGCATGATTAATGGACCTTATGTATCAAGGATAAGGGGGCGAGTTGGTTGGGATGGCGGTCGTGATAGCAGATGTAATTATGGTCCCTGGATGATGTCATGGCTCAACACGAGCATGACAAGACCTTGTAATTATTTGGGTTGATTAGTATAATTCATTCACAATTGCTAAAAAAAAAAAGAATTTTCACACATAAAGTTGCCTGTGTTACCATATTGGCATGCATATAGAAAATGTGCCATGGAATGATTTTTCCCCCCCTTTTATGTGGCAAAATCAACTATTGTAAGAGAAGAAAAATGTAGTTAAATTGAAGTTTTATATTGTGAATAAAAGACATTAAGAAATCGATCTCACTAATGTAGTCGATGATATGGTAAATGATATCGTAGTTGACGGTTTTGTTCTAGACCACAATTTTATTTTTGACACAAATTATAAACCTTTCTAGTATACAATACAATCACTTTTTTTATAGTTCACAATATAATAAAAAATTATTATAAACCTTTCTAGTATAGAATACAATCACTTTTTTGATAGTTCACAATATAATAAAAAATTATTATAAACCTTTCTAGTATAGAATACAATCACTTTTTTTGATAGTTCACAATACAATATAAAATTATTTTCTCCCAATATCATCACAATCTACTTTATTATGATGAAAATGTTGCAGTGGTGGGTATAGAAGTACCAACCGGGCTCGCCAGTGTGGGGTTAGTCATCAAACTCCCCATATCACATGTGTTTTGATTATTGATCTAATGCTACTAAATACACGATGAATATTTATGCCATCCGATTCTTTATAGAACTCCACCATTCTCCGGTCATACATAAAGTAATCCCTTCTGTTTACCTCATGTGACCAATCCATGCTTGTTATTTGACAAAACTCCTGTTGTGTCTCTGAGATGATGGACTCACAAGCAAGAAGAATAATAGAGCAAAGCAAGGGGGAGATAGAGAGTCGACAAAAAGATGGAGGTGCAAAAATTACAACATCTCTATTAAAGTCAAAACCTTTACAATGTTTTATCAGAGCGTGTAGGCTCATGCACCAAATAAAACCAATTCGCAATTTTTTTAACTAAGTTGTATATAGCATACATGATTTAGAAGACCTATCTCACCAAAATGGGTCTTATTGTAACAACTCCTACTCTGAGTTTTCGTTAAGGCTCTAACAATATTGAAACATAATTTTCTTCTTCAATTGTTTTCTACCAAAAATTCCACAAAATTCTTGTTCTAGTTATTGAGATTGAAATTGTGAGGTTTGAATCGTGATTATTTGATATTGACCGATCTTTTCAAACTTCTTGAGGATGTTTTGTAATATAACTAGGTATTGATGCTTGAATGTTGCTATCGTTGTTGGGTTATTTTTCCCACATGTCACATCACTCTAATCAGATATACTAGAGGTCCCTATCAACTTGAGGTTCTGGGGTCTAGATGTCTACACCAATTTAGAAAATGTTCTAGTCAAATGGGCATGTGTGATGAGAGCACTAAGAGGACCTGGTCATCATAGTTGTAGCTGAACCTTAGGCAAACTGAGTCAAACATACAATATGAGAAATATTTTGAGCACTCTTTAGAACAAAGAGGTTTTTAAAATGCTACTTGAACACACGTGATTTAGAGGGTCTTCTAATAGTGGAGGCCCTGGGCATCATAGTTGTAGCGGAACCTTAGGCAAAATTAGTGTACCGTACAGTGTGACAAAGATTTTGAGCACTCTTAAGAACATCAAGAAATTTTAATCAACAGGTATGGAACCTCTTAAAAACCCCTTTTGCAGCTATTTCCATTGTTTTACATCCTAAAATTATGTCACAAGGACAATATCTATGATCAATCCTACGATGTTGGGAACAATGGAAGGAAGTGTATATGACAACTTGGTGCTTTGTGAATCCAAAATACAAGCAAATGTATAAGTTTACTTCTAGTATCTCCTTCCACAAACTTTAGTATATGGAGGTTCCTTCTATCAGCTCATTCGTGTGAAGTGATCTCTCCTATTGGAAGCAACAAGGATATGCCAAGTCCCTGGAAAAAAAACATCTATGAACACTACAATCCAATGCTCTCACTCAAGTGATCCCAAATCATTAAAGGCTAGTCTCGAATTGCTAGTCATGTTCCTTGAGCTTCTTCATCTTCTCTAAGATGTGTGTGCATCCCTGGGCTTTAATAGTTCACTTGTACAATTTTTTCTAGATACATTGCCATACTCTTCCCAGACTTGTGATAGTAACTGGAGACTTATGACCCAAGGAGACCCTCAAGCTATCAAGTCTGATGCATTATGCGCACATTGCTTCAATAGGAGTCACTTTTAAGAAATAAGAGTGCGAAAAGATGCTCAATTGAAGAGGCTTTTTTTGTGGATCAAAGAGAAGGTGGCAATAACAATGTAGCCACTTCTTGTGTTTCAAAATTATGCTATGAAAAAATTATGTTTTGAACAAATTTCGTTTTAATTTATGTTGTTTCTGAAATTATGCGATCGATTGATGAGGTTTAGGTTAGGTTTAGTTTAAGTTATAGGTTAGGTTATGGTATAGGTTTAGAATTATGTTTTGAAAAAATTATGTTTTGAAGAAATTTTGTTTTTGAATTATGTCATTTTCAAAATTATTCGATCGATTCATGAGGTCAGGTTATAGGTTGTAGTTAAGTTTAGTTTTAGTTATAGGTTAGGTTACGATATAGCTAGGTTATAAGTTAAATTAGGTTATTATACGTTAGGCTAAGTTAGGTCACATGTTAGGTTAGATTAGGTTTATGTTATATATGTTAGGTTAGTTTATATGTTAGGTTATGTTACAGGACGTTAATTAGGTTATATTACCATCCAAGTTAGGTTCTAGGTTAGGTTAAGTTATAGGTTATAGGCTAGGCTAGCTAGATTATAGGTTAGGTTTAGGCAACATGTTAGGTTATAGGTTAGGTTATAGGTTGTATATACGTAAAAGGTTAGGTTAGGTTATTGGTTAAATTAACTAATGTTTAGGTTATATGTTTGCTTTGAAAAAAGTATGATGCTCCCAACTGAAACATTGGTGGCTTATAACCATGATGTCAGTAGCTTACAAAATTATTGCCAAATCAATTGCTCTAAGACTCTCTCTCACTCTGGAAAAGGGTATCACTCCTCACCAACAAGGTTTCAACAAAGGAAGATCTATTTAAGATAACACCTTGACAGCTGCAATGGTTGGATTAGAATACACACCATTCACCATGCAAGATTGTGTCAGTTATAGCACAAATAGTAGAAAAAACGCAAATGGACTTCGATTATGTTAGGTTATAGGTTCGGTTTAGGTTATAGGCTAGGTAGGTTATAGGTTAGGTTGGGTTATAGGTTATAGGTTATGCTAGATTAGAATTTAGATAATGTTAGGTTAGAGCTAGCAGCAATTTAATAGTAGAAAAAACGTATGCAAACGACTTCGAAGATGACTCATGTATTTCAAAAAACGCAAACGGACTTTGATTAGGTTAGGTTATAGGTTAGATTATAGGTTAGGTTTAAGTTTAGGTTACAAGTTAGGCTAGATTATAGGCTAGGTTAGAGCTAGCGACAAATTAATAGTAGAAAAAATGCAAACGGACTTCGAAGATGACTAGTGTACTTTAAAAACTGCAAAGAGACTTCGATTAGGTTAGGCTATAGGTTACGTTTAGGTTATAGGTTAGGTTATAGATTATGCTAGGTTAGGTTAGGTTCAGGTTATATGCTAGGTTTCATTATAGGTTAGGTTAGAGCTAGCGGAAAATTAATAGTAGAAAAAACGCAAACAGACTTCGAAGATGACTCGTATACTTCAAAAAACACAAACAGACTTGGTTTAGGTTAGCATGTAGGTTAGATTTAGGTTTAGGATTATGTTAGGTTAGGTTAGGTTTAAGGTTATAGGTTAGGTTAGAGCTAGCAACAAATTAATAGTAAAAAAAACGCAAACAATCTTCGAATATGACTCATGTACTTCAAAAAACGCAAACGGACTTCGGTTAGGTTAGCCTATAGGTTAGGTTTAGGTTTAGGGTTATGTTAGGTTTAGGTTATAGGTTAGGTTAGATATAGGTTAGGTTAGAGCTAGCAGCAAATTAATAGTAGAAAAATACAAACAGACTCGTGTACTTCTAAACACGCAAACAAATTTCGATTAGGTTAGGCTATAGGTTAGGTTATAGGTTATAAGTTAAGTTATATGTTCTAGGTTATGTTAGGTTAGATTAGGTTTAGGTTATAGGTTAGTTTAGATTATAAGTTAGGTTAGAGCTAGCGGCAAAAAGTAGAAAAGAACGCAAACAGATTTCAAGAATGACTTGTGTACTTCAAAAAACGCAAACAGACTTCAATTAAGTTATGTTATATGTGAGGTTATAGGTTAGTTTTAATTTGGTTATAGGTTACGTTAGGTTAGGTTAAGTTATGGGTTATAGGTTAGGTTTAGGTTATAGGTTTGAAAAGCGCTAGTGCAATTGGACTTGAAAAGCACACACGAACTTCAAAAACACTAATATATAGTCATTGACCCTGTGGTCCTAATCTCCATGCACCTCTAGACAGAGGTGTGCGGGGATCAGGCATGGCTAGAGAATGTGAGGTTGTTAGAGCTAGCAGAAAATAGTTAAAAAAATGCAATCGGACTTCAAAAGCGCCTTGTGTACTTCAAAATGCAAACGGAAATTGATAAACAAAGTAAAATAACGTAATCAAACTTCAAAAGCGCACATAGACTTCAACAACCTTAATATATAGTCATTGACCAATAAAGAAGAGATTATTACCCTGTGGTCCTAATCTCTGTGCACCTCTAGGTGTGCGGGGGTCGGGCCTGGCTAGAGAATGTGAGGTTGTCATGTATTGTCATGTAGTTAGTAGTGTGTAGTTATAACAAACAGAGTTTTTTTAATTATTTGTTGCATCATTGGTAGATAAAGTATGGACGATAGGATGGTGTGTCCTTGTGCGCATTGCAAGCATCACATCTTTCGGAAACAAAAAATGTGCGACCAGCACATAGGAAATCACAGTCTCTTTCCAATAGAGCAACTACAAGACTTGTCACTATCGATCTCATGGTCCAGAGCAATAGATCAAACTCTGCAAGTAGATATTGCTCCAACTTCATCCCAGAGAAGATGATTTTTGAACAAACAGCCATCGACTCAGTCCTCCCAACCAATATTTGATGTGGCATTCCAAGAGTAGTAGAGATGGAGCAAATGCTAGATGCGTTCTTTGACATGGATTGCTTAATTTGCAGTCGTCTACAGGTGGTTTGACGCCTCAGTCACACAGAGATTTTCAAGTAAATACATTGTATCCAAAGCATGATAAAGTGCATGTGGTCAGTTCAATAATGTGAACAAGGGGCTGACTTGTTCATGTAACGACAGGTTGCTCAATGAGCAAATCTTGCCACAAGGGAATCACATGCCCCCTACCCGTCCAACTGCTAAAAAGCTTCTTACTAATTTGGACATGGATTATCACAAAATACATGCATGTCCTAATGATTGTATACTTTTTTGCAATGAGTATGAAAATTTGGAGCAGTGTCCCAATTGTGGATCAAATAGATAGAGAGGACACACAAGGAAAATTTATCCCTGCAAAGGTCTTTCGACACTTTACTATCATTCCAAGAATAAAGAGCATGTTCAGGTGCAAGTCCATAGCTGCTTTGATGACATGGCACTCAAATACTAGATCGATAGATGATGTGATGCGGGTACCTACTGACTCTCGTGCATGGAAGCACATAGAGGAAAGTTGGCCTACATTTAAGAACGAGCCTCGATGTATCCGCTTTGATCTGACAATGGATGGAGTAAACCCATTTGCATTATGGAGTTTGTCATGGAGCACATGGCCTATTGTCTGGTTAATTATAATCTTCCACCATGGCTAGCTATCAAGAAGGGCCATTTGTTATTGTCATTGATCGTCCCAGGAAAGTACAAAGCAAAGAACATGGATGTCTATCTGGCACCACTTATAGAAGAGCTCCAAATCTTATGGACAGGAATCGATGCGGTTGATATGTCCCAACCAATCGGACGACCAAATGTACATGTGCAAGGCACTCTCATGTGGACCATGCACGATTGGCCAAGCTTTGGTGAGTGCTCAAGTAAGTGCCTTTGAAACCCTCACACACATGTTATTCCTGGCTATGCCAACACTTTTATATTTTAATTTTGTGATGTTTCAAGCTTGAGGACTTTAAAGGGGTTCATTCTCAAAGGGCTTGCCTCGAGGGTAGCATGGTCGAAGGATGGATTATACAAGAGTCTCTTGTTCTCATCAGTGAATTTTTGGTCTCAATTGATCCAAAGATGCCCTGAATGTGGACTACTGAGGTCAACATAAAGGTGACAGGGGACAAGCCGCAGGGACAAGGCATCGTTAGGAAGATGGACATCACAATACGAGAAAAATGTTATGAGATTTTGCCTGCTCAACTCAGACATCATGCAAAAGTGGCTAGAGAGGTACGAAGGGGAAAAGCAACAATGTTTGACAGATTGCGTGCAATTCATTGCCTGCAATTCAAGCACAACCGTGCCACTAGAAACCTTCCTTTTCCAGATTATCTTCAGAAATTTCCTGAATTTCTAATTGGATGGTGGTTAGATGAGTCAATCTCAGAGGCAAAGAGGAATGGAGTGTTGATTACTGAAGAGGAAGAGGAGATGTCAAGGGGTTGCCGAGAGGAGAAGTATGGGTACAAGCATGGACTTGTGGCCCTTGTGACCCTGCATGAGGAGGGAGAGGACGTCAATTGGGAGGCATTACCATGACGGTCTTCTTTGTATAGTCTTACTCAGTCATCTTCATATGGTCTTCTTTGTACAGTCTTTTTTGTAGCTGTGGTCTTCTTGATACAGTCTTACTCAGTGATTGTTTGCATGTACAATTTTGTAGTGCTTATGTTTATGGTTTTGCATTTCATTTGTGATTATGATTTGTTTCACAATTATGGTATGGCACAGAGGTTATGGTTATGGTTATGGTTATGGTTATGGTATGGCACAGAGGTTATGGTTATGGTTATGGTTATGGTATGGCACAGAGGTTATGGTTATGGTATGGCACAGAGGTTTTGGTCACGGTTTGACAATCAAGTTATGGTTATGGTTTTGCAATGATGGTATTGCAATCATAGTATGGTTAGGATTTGACAATCAAGTTATGGTTATGGTTTTCAGTGATGGTATGGAAATCATGTGATAATTATGGTTTGGCAATCAGATTATGGTTATGGTTATGCCATTGTGCCTATGGTTTGGGAGTCAACGTTATGGTTATGCTTTTGGAGAACTTATCATGATTAAGCTTTTGAATTTGTGATTTTGTAATTTTTTTTACAGTTTTGATTATCTGCATACTCCCGCTCTTTAGCGTCAACTTGTAGGTGGAGTGCAGTTGCTTGTGCACTCTTCCTTTGGGTAGACAGGGCTGTTTTCTCTTGCTGCAATACATGCAACATCAGTTCCCAGCCCTCTCTGCCCAAAAAAAAATTTGCAGGTTTAGTCGTCAGAACAGAGTTTGATATATACGCCGATATAGACCTCGAAAGAACCGTTGGTATTCATTCAATTTTTGGTGCATGTAACTGCACGCATACAAGCGTATATATCTGCGTATATTCCGGCGGTTATAACTTGGTATATTATGATGGCGTTTACCGGTGTATATACCGATGCTATGATATCGGCGTTTATTACAATGCTTATTCCAGCGTATTTCACTTTTAAAAGAAAGCTTGTCTCGCCGGTATCTGCGCCAATTTTTACGCGACGTGTTATAGTGTATACACAATAAAGGGAAGCCTTTTTTAGAAAATATAGTTAGGGGTGGGGGGAGGTGACAAAGCTAGAGAGATTGGGGGGGGGGGGGAGAGAGAGAGAGAGAGAGAGAGAGAGAGAGAGAGAGAGAGAGAGAGAGAGAGAAAGAGGTGGGAGAGCGATCCTAATGAAGCTTGATTAGCTTAACTAGTGATAACTCTTTTTTGGCTTTGTGGAATTGCCACAATGAGCTACCTCACCCTACCAAAATCACCTTAACACTATTGTACATAAACATGTGTGAGTTAGGGGACTTTTCCCATATCTCTTTAGAGCCCTCAGCTAGCTGCTCAGTGGGCTAGTTCAGCCCAAAAAAACAAAAAAACAAAAAATATTATGGCTCATTTATGTTTGAATATTTCATTGTATAAAGGGTTTAAATATAGGGATTTTCATTTATAATTATTTTGATATTTATTTAAATATTTTACCTAAGTGTGCGTTATTTGTGTAAGTATGCTATGTACATTAACTCACCATTACCACAATTTTTCTTACCAGTGTGCATACTATTTATTATATAAATAAATATTTTCATGCAGTCCTCTCTAAATCTTTGTTTGAACGGACTCCAAGTCCAAAGACCAAAACATTGGAAGAGGCCTAAATTTCTAGAACTTATGGAATTGGGTTTTTGGCCTTGAACAAGTAAGTCCAAGTTGCCATTAAACGTACATAGCATAAAAGTCAGAGTCGGACAACTAAGCCACGAGCGTATACCAAAGGCACTTTTTTCCCACCGAGTTTTTTTACCTTTGGTCATCTAGGTTTTAGACCCTAATCTAGAAAGCATCATCACCATTTCCTTCTATGTATTACTTCTACATTAGCAACAAGGAAGTGGATACCCAAATCAATTGACAACAACTTGGAGCTAGAGCTGCAGATCAAAACAAACTTATCAAGAACATCTCTAATCTTCATGGGCGACAACAAGAAGGGACAACATTAGCAAGTCAAAGAATGGACTACAACGATAAGCAAGGATACCTTCAGTAAACGAGCTATCCACAACAATCAAAATTAGCTCACACAATGCTTAATGTCGGTTACCTATTGTAGACAACCAACATTGTAGTGGAACTTGAAAGAAAATCCATCATAAAGTCCACGCCACAAAGAGGGTAAGTTCTACAAACTCAAACACATCAAAATACATCTTCATGGTGGCCAAGACTGGCAACAAAGAGGAGAATGCAAAACAAGAAGAAAAGCTGCCTCGACAATCAAAGCTCAAATCACGTATCAACAACACGGCAACTATGCATCACTCAAGGAAGGAGGGAGCGTCATCAACAACAACGCACTTCCTAAGATGAAGACCAACCTTGAAGACAAAGCTAAAGATAACCCTATGACAAGATTGCACAAGGTTGTGTCAAGGGATGACACAATTTAGGAAGGGGCAAATGTTATGAGACAAACTGAACGGGTGCCCACCTAGCCGAACACCTAGCCGGACACCACATTTGTACTCTATTAGTTTTCTGAGCTAGTGTAGTGATATTCTGTGTAAATCTTGATTCCAGAGTAGCAGGTCAATTCTCTCAGTTGTAGTGTTGTCATGACACTTGTAAAAGTCCATGTGAGCTGGCCACTGGCCATTTAGAAAGACCTAGGTATAAAGTTCAATAACTTTAATGTGAAAGTAGGCTTATTTTTTGAGAAGAAAGGAACTCTGAAAACATACGCTCAAGCTACGAAGCTGCTCCAACTTGTAATCAACTTTTCTAACGATTGGGTAATCAATTTTCAATTCCAAAACTTTCATTGTGTTACTCTCTCTTTGCTCTTCCATTTACGTGTAAGCATTGTCAGTTTTGTTGTGGTTCGTGACTACACATGGTTAGCGTGCAAACGGCAAGAAAAACAAGTGCCTTAGTATAGCCTTTCACGAATCACACCGTCGAAAGGAAGAACTATTACACTACCGAAAACACCTATGATAACCACCTGTAGAGATTTATGAAAAATCCATCAATCATGAAACACACTCAAAATTAGGAGAAACTGAAGAAACCATGACGAAGCTCATCTTGGGGACATGTCCGTAGAGTATCCATAGGCAAAAAACAGATGAGAGATGAAAGAGATATGGCCACTTGAACATGGGCGTGTACTCTTTCTTGCTCAAAAGTGAGCTCTCTGGAAGTTTTGCAGTTGTTTGTTGCAACTATTGAAATGGGGCTCCCTTATTTTTTATTCCCCAAAAATATTCTCTCTCTTCTTAGCCAACAAGGCTTCCTTTGTAGGCATCTTTTAATTGGCTCTTTTTTGACCTTTTTTGGACAAAAAATGAGGTGTCGGTGACCCTTTGACCAAGGGAATGGGGTGGGGGCAAGTGTCCAAGGACCAAAATATAAACGAGGTGCTTGTCCAGTTAAGTGAGAACCCACAAAAGGCGCCCTTTCTCCCCCATGAAGTCCACGAGCCCCTCCATAGCAAGCCTTGAGAGCTCCTCATAAGGTGATACACCAATAATGGGCTCCCCCATTTAGGCTATATACCCCCCACTCTCCACTTTTCCTTTCCCATGTGGGATAATCCCCCTGTCACATGGCAACCTCCTCCTTAATCCTCCCAAATCCCTTATGCCCAACAAATTTCCCGATTTCCCCCAAAGCAGGAGAGCTTCTCGGAAAAACTTCCTCCAAGCATAACTTGGAAAAACTTCCCCCAAGCATAACTTCTCGGTTACCGAATGATACACTATAACACACCGCTTGGAGCCCAAGTCCTTTGCTACTTCTAGAATTCTCAAACCTCATAATTTCTAAATCCAATCATCAAGTTGGCACAGTATCCTTTGTCGCATGCACCTGCAATCACTTTCTAAGTTGAAACCGCCACATTTTGGATGGTCATAACTCATGATGTACAAGTCTGATCCACAAGCTATTAAGCACGGAAAAAAATATTTATTAAAAACCATGTCTTGGGGACTTGAACAACCCAAAACATGAGCACTCAAGCTTGGCAAAATCACACCTTTGTACATGAATTTTTACATGGTCACTTTCAAGACTTGTGGGGCTATATACACATATATACATGAGGCTAGTGGGAAAGACTTTTGGCATGACTTAGTGACTTTATGCTCATCCAAAAAATGTTTGACATAGCTTGCGAGCCCCCCTAGCCTGCTTGATCATTCATGCGAAGCAGAGGTTCCTAGGGTGAACAACTGCTGCAGCTCATTCCCAAAACCCTCATTTACATTCTTTGATGTTTCCACATCGTCTTCCTCTATTGATAGCATCTCATCTTTCACAATTTTCATCAAATGTGCCAGATATTTCTTCACTCTATAACCATTAACACGATAGTTATGATGTGCACCACTCAAATCTGCCAACTGATATGTGCCATTATCAAATTTCTTTACAACAATAAAAGGACCTGCCCATTTGATTTGAGACTTTTTTTTGAAAGGTATTGTCTAACATGCTATTGTATCGCAACACCAGATCACCCTTTTTCAATTCCTTATCCTTTATGCATTCATTAGATTTTAGCTGAGCCGTCTTTGACACTTCTTCATAGTAGCTCAAAGATAAAACTCTATCCAATTGCAAACATTGTAGATCCAACAACCTTTTCTGCCAAGTATTTGTTTTCTCTTCATCTCCCAATAACATTAAGACCTTCACCAGCTCTCCATTGAACCTCTCATTGAGACCATTGCATTGTGGATAATAAGGAAAACTGTACCTATGCTTTATATTGAGCTTCTTGCATAAGAAATCAAACAGCTCTTCTCTAAATCCTCGTTCTCTATCAGAAAGTATCTCTAGGGGCACACCAAATTTGCAGCATATATGCTCATAAACAAACTTTCCCATTTCTTTATTGGTAATCTGTGTGACAGCCTTCGCTTCTGCCCATCATGACAAATAATCCATTTCTGTCAAAATGTAAGCATTTCTTTTGCTAGTCATAGGTAAGGGTCCAATAGCATCAAGACCCCATTTTTCAAACACATCAAAAGCTAGAATTGTCTTTCACAATTCAGGCTTCAAAATTCTCAATTCTCTTTCCCATCTTCTGGCAAGGCAAGCGACTTGCGCCAATGGTTAACATCCTTCTGAATGCTTGGTCATACATAGCCTTCTTGCAAAATTTTATGCAACATAATCTTCATGGCAAAGTGGCCTCCACAAGATCCCTCATGATTTTCTTCCAGAATCTTGTAGATTTCCTCTTTCCAAGGAGGCAAACAATGCAAAACCAAATCACTTCCTTTCATGTAAAGCCCATCCTCAAGCATTTTGTGTTTCCTCGATTTTTGTATAAACGCATACTTTTTGGAGGATGGTAAACCTTTAGGTAGAACACCTGTCAATAGAAAATCGATCTCCTTTGTTAACACTTCCCTCCCATGATATAAAGGGGCATTTTCCTTCAACACAAACACACAAGTGATCATTTCTTGGGCAGCATCATGAGCTTCTTCATTTTGAGACCTCTCAATATGCTGCAAACTCCATGCTTCAAAATTTTTAAGCAACCATTTCACCTTGAAGCATAAATTATTTAGTTTAGGATTCTTATTCTTCCATATTTCCAATATTTGCTTCACGACCAACAAGGCATCTCCTTTGTCTGGACGCGTCTAATTCCCAACTATAAGCAGATGTGCAAGCCACCTTCAAGAGCCATGTATTCTGCTTCATTGTTAATTTTTTCATCAAGTTTCAACCCTTGTTTCCTTTTAAGTTTTCCTTGTGCATCAAATACGACAATGCCTCTCGAAGCACCATCATGACTTCTTCAATAAGAGCTTAATAGCTTGTAGTTAGTAGGATGGGGTAAAATTACATGTCATATGCACTTATGATTTATACAATGATAAAAAATTTAAGAGACAGATTAGAATATACACCATTTGATGAAAACCACAAGATGTAAAGGAAATTTTCCACCTGTCTCCTTCAGCGAATGAGCAGTTGTAGAACTTTTTCGGTGTAGTTCTTGTGACCATGGAAAAGTTGAATTTTCCATGATCAAACTCCTGCTTTTGTAGAATTTGAGCTTGGTTTTTTGCTAATTTTTCTCTTTTTGTTAAAGGATAAAGAGGTTATGGTAATATGAGCTTGATTCTAGAGAGAGAGATAGAGCTATATGTGTGTAGAGATGGTAATTTTGAGCTATGGAGTAAGGGAGAGATGGGAATGGTGAAGAAAATATAAGAAGCCATGAAAGTTGTAGATTTGAGTGAGGGATGGACAGGAATGAGTGTGTGTGTGTGGAAAGGAGGTGAGAGCAGACTATGGGCTACTTGTGAGGATAGTGGGCAGACTCGGGTCCACTCAAAAAATCCTATCTCACCGGTGGTAGCTCCAAAAACTATCAAAATTTTTGAGGTGATTATTCAGATCTTGGTGCATATTTTATCTTCTAATCACCACCTCAAATTTGGAGTGGAGAGGGATATACAAAATCTCACCAAAATGCCTTTTTTTCTTCACAAAAGAGTCGTTAGTGGCCCCCCTTTTGTTGAATTTGCATAAAGCTCCAAAGACAAGCCCCTCCTTGCATGAGAGCATGACCTAATAGATTCTTAGGGATTTGACAATATGCATAGTTATGGATTATGCATAAATATAATATATGGATATGATGAAAAAAAACAAGATAGTATATATAGACAGTTCATGGAATCTAGAATAGTGTGGGCTATATATACATATATATATAATATGGAAATATAGGAAATAAAATGAGGAGGGTCTTCATTTTTTTTTATTGATGTATATTTATTTACAAGAGGTAAGAAAGAATACCTGTAGAAAATAGGAATTTAGTGAAAGGCAATGATTGATGGTGGAAGGTATTTTTTTGAGGTTTTTTCTTGGAGTGGATTCACAAAAAAAAAGAGAAGCTTGCATGAAATGATTTTTTATAGAATACATAGGTAAGAAATATCATGTTAATGGTGAGTAAATATACATACCATATTTAGGTAAATAACACACACCTAAACATAAATATTTAAATAAATACTAAAATAATTATAATACAAATCCCTATATTTAGACCCTGTATACAATGAAATACTTATATACAAAAGGCCATAATATACTTTGGCTTTTTTTTTTTGGCTAAATTAGCGCAGTGACTAGCTAAGTGAGGGGTTTTAAGGAGATATGGGGAAAGTCCCCTAACTCACACACGTCTATGTACAATGAAAAGGTAGGGATAGCCACAATGTTTAGGTGATTTTGGTAGTGTGAGGTAGCTTACTATGGCAATTTTGGATAGCCAAAAATTGGCTATCATTAGCCCTCCCCCGGGATGATGGTATACTCATGTGCCATCATAAAGCATCTTTTCCAAAGAGAGTGCTTTTGAGTCCTTGACAAGATTTTTATTGTTTGGCCCCTTGGAGTTTTGGCTCAAGTTATGCTCATGCTTCATGCAATAAAACTTACATGAGAAAGCTTCCTTTTGACAGATCTTTGGTAGATCCTTTGATAGAAGGAGACTCAAATAGGGTTTCAGGCGATACCCATTTACCTTCTTGGAGTGCTCTTTACCATTCAAGTCCATAAGTTGATAGTAACTTGAATTGAAAGCTTTCTTGACGATGGATGGCCCCTGCCATCTAGTTTCAAACTTGGCATCAAAACGATTATCAAGTCACTTGTCATACCTTAGCACAAGATCTCCTTCCTTGATGCCTTTGTCCTTCAGTTTCTTGTCGAGCTTTTTTTTTTTCTTGTATAGCTTTCCTCTTGTAGCACTCATAAGCTGCTTCTCTTTTCCACTCAAGCTCCACTAATGTAAGAACTCAATCCATCCATACCTCTTGATCATCTTGTGTACCTCTTCCATGAAGCCGTATCGTTGGGATGTTAAGCTCGATAGACTACAAAGCCTCTTGACCATACACCAAGTGAAATGGCTTGAACTCTGTTGCCTCCCTATATGTGGTTCGATATGTCCACAAGTCATCCCATAACTTTGTCTTGATTTGCACCATCTTTCTAATGATGCCTGCAATGACACCATTAGCCTTCTCCACCAAACCATTTAACTGTGGGTAGTAGGGTGTGCTATGACAATGTAGAATGTGAATCTGTTCACAAACTTTTGTGAGTAAACCCTTCTTGAACCCTAGACCATTATTAGAAACAATCTCCAGAGGTGTGTCAAATCTACAACAAATATTAGTGTAGATAAACCTGCTCTCTGTTTTCTCATTTACCCTTGCCAAACTTTGATCCTCTACCCACCTAATCATGTAATCTACAGCCACTCGAATGTAGAGTTTACCATTTTTTTTTCTAGGAAGAGGACCCATAGCATCAATGCCCCATCTTTCAAAGGGTCCATTTGCAAGAACTATATGCCTTGGGCCATGTACCAACCTTCTATTTCCAATTACCTGACAGTTGTGACAGATTTTACACCAATGTTGGACATCCACATGAAAGCTTGGACAAACATACCCCACAAGAAAAATCTTCTTCACGGTTAATTCTCGGGCAAAATGACCACCACATGCCTCTTCATTGAAACCTTTTCGAATGGATGGAATTTCCTTGATAGTTGGTACTCTTATGTACACTTGATCCTTCCATCTTTGATAGAGGGAGCCTTCTAGGAAGAGATAGAAACTTTCCTTGTTCATGAGTCTCCTCTTTTGAGCTTTTGTGAAGTATTGTGGAAACTCGCCCTCCAAAATGTAGCCAATAATGGGATCCAGTGACTCCAATACTTGGTATCTTGGTTGCTTGACGTACTCCCAACAAGGAGGCATAAGTGTTGGTAGTTCTGACAGAATGACTTTGATGTTACAAAAATATTCTTCAAGCTCATCAGACCAAACAAAATCGACTTGTTGTGGCAATTTTTTCAAGGGGTGAAGTAACTCCGAGGCTAAGTGAATGAAGCGTGACATATACTTCAACTTTTGATGAATGAGATGACCTCCTTAAGACTCTTGGGTGATGGTAGCTCAATAAGATGATTTGCCTTTGAAGGATCCACCTCAATACCTTTATAGGAAACCTTGTGACCAAGCAAGATCACTTCATCCTCACCTATGTGGCATTTGTCGGGGTTGAGTTGATCTCCCATGTCACTTTTATCTTGAGTGTGGGAAAGAAACTGGCTATAAACCTCTCCTTCTTTAGAAACTCTGCACTATCACATGGGCTAGCAACATTTCTCACCCATACAACCCAAAGACGTAGAAACTCTTGTTTATACATGTAGTAGTCATCTAAGTCTTTTTGCCTGTGAGAAACGATGTCTTGCCACAGCTTTTGAGTGTTTTGGGGGTCAAAGAAGTATCTCTTGAAATGATCAATGACTTTGTTATAGTTTCCCTTAACCTCTTGAGATAGAGAGCCAAACCAAGTGCTAGCATCCTTCCTCAGAACTACCTCAAACATCTCTAAGCGTTCCTCATCTCCTATCACTCCTTTTATGCGACAAGCCATTTTGAAATTTTCTAGAAATAGCTCGGCATCCTTGCTAGGCTCTCCAAAAAAGAGAGGATATCCTGACATTTGGCATTGGGCTTCCATTGAATCAATTTCAAAGTGACAACACTTTAAAAAAAATTAAATGATTTACACAATTATGTTTTCTAAATTGCAATCTATTCTACAACAAATAAAAATATGCACATCAAATGATCTATGATAGTGAACAAGAGGCAGGATAACAGGATTTGGTGATGCAAGAATTTCTCCTACTCTTTGAGCACCAAACATGAACACCATACAGTGCTAAAAATGGATCTTTCTACTAATTGCAACATTTATTCTAATGTGTGGAGTGAAATGAAAGGGAACAACCTCTATCCATGGGCCATTATCCATGGTTTTATGCATGACCTAATGCTTAAAACAAAACAAAAATATAGATGTCCAAACTAAGGTTGTACCTAATGAGAGGCAAAATAAAAGAATTTACTGAAGCGTTTATCTCAGCCAACCTAAGAGGACCCAAAATTCTACAAATTACACATTGTAATTGCAACTTAGTACTAGCAATTATGTGTACCTTTTGCCTTGCAATGGGAATGAAAGGATCATACAAATTCTTGTGATTCACACAAACTACTTGACTATGCTAAAGTTGAACCTACACAAAAACATACACAAGCCGTTCCTCAGTGGTGGGGGCACCAAAATTGAGGTGATCCGGGGCGGGCAACAAGAGAGGCGACCTCTAAACGTCTCTCAAGGCTCCCGTGCTGCTCAATTGGGGTTGGGGCAACCACAAGCAAGGAACAACAACAAACCCACAACCAAACAAGTGAAGGGGTGCCACCTAGTTATGATATGAAAACTAGGACGTGAGAGATTTTGTCACACCCAAGAAGATGTGCCACAAAACACACACAAGCAATCTCACACCAAGACACACACCAAATGGAGCAGAGAGAGCTAGAGCAAAGGGAAGAGAGAGGGAGTAATGGAACTTGCGTAATACCTTTTTTGTGACTTGCAAATGGAGATGGTTTGCTATGATGCTGTCATAGAGCTTGTACAAAACTAACTCATGCTTATTAAATGCTAAACATTGCCAACACACACGCACTATCTTAGGGTGTGGGAGACCTCTCACCACAACACCCTCTTACAATGGACACAAAATTGGCAATGAGAACACACTAAAACACTTTCTAAAACAAAATCAAATGACAGAAACTAAAATACACAAGTCACCGTGAATTCATCAAACCGTATTGTACAAGTGGAAGGACGAAGATTTGAGATCTTTCTTGGTCACTACATTTAATGGCTTATAATCAACATAAAATCTCCAATGCCCATCTTTCTTTGGAGTGACCACTACAGGGCTCACCCATTCAATAGTATCGACTGGCACAATGAACCGTGTATCCAAAAGTGCATCCACTTCTTGCTTTAAAGCATTCGTTTTCTCCTTACCCATCCTTCTTAATTTCTATCTTATTGGCTTTTCCCCTTCAACTAGTTCAATCTTCACAGGCTCTCCAAAAAAACCTCGTATTTCTTGATATAAAGTGATGAAAACATTTGGAAACCTGTCCAAAATTGTGAAGTATTTCCCTCTTTTCTTCTTGTGTCAAATTAGTACTCAACATATTTTGAATCAACGCCTTCATTGGCAATTCCTGTTTCGGTTGCATCAACTCCTCAAGTTGCTCTAAATGGCTTGAAGAATTTATATTCCTTGACACTTGAAACACTTCACCAACTTATCTCTTCTGCTAGTCCAGCAACAACAAGAATGACATTTCACCCTCATCACTAGAACTAGAAGCAGTGCTACTTTCTGAATCTTCAGAATTGTCTTCACTGGTATCTTCGGATTCATCATTCTCACTTACATGTTCTAGCATCAAAGGTTGCTTGGTAGTCATATCATACACCCTCTTTTCACCTGTCTTACCATACACACATATTGTTCCCTTTCCCCACCTTGCACATCACCAACAACTCTTAATCAAGGTCATCCCAAAATGAGAGGAAAAGCTCTGAGGCTAGCTGGCATGACATGAAAGTTTACTATAAACTTCACGTTAAAGACTTCAACTTCCAAATTCTTAATCATCTCCAAACACTTCACTTTGGCATGGTTTGCTAGTCAAATCCTAAACCCATAGCTTCCACAGGTGATGAGCCCAGTCTCTAGACACATGATTGTGTGATCACACAAACTTGAGCACCTCCATCAATGTAGGCTTCTCCCATGCCCACACCTTTGTGCCAAGCGTTCACCACAGGACAAACCACATGACAAATGTTGGGTAACTCTCCCACAAACAACACTCTTACTTGTCCATGCTTCGGCTCTCTGAATTCACTAATTACTTCCTTTGCCCCTTAAGTTTTGGCACCATGTTCATCAACTGCCCAAAAGTAAAATCTACTTTTCTCCCAATCAGGTCTTCCTTTAAACTGTAAGCTGTTTGGCTGCTACTTCAAACTGTCTACAAGGTATTCTCTCCCTCTTGACTTTTGCAGCTTCACCCTCTTTCTCTTTCCATTTCTTCTTACTGGGGCCTAGAGTGGCATAGCCTTTCCTCTCTCTTTTGTCTACGGGCATCATATATGCTTCTTTCTTTTCAACCCACATGATCCGCAGAAGTTGAGGCTTGATTTTTTTGTTCATTACCTTGATCTCCCTGTATATCCAATGCATAATCATTAGCCCTGTTAGGAATCTACTAAGGAAGTGGAAACCTACCTTGGACAATAAGTGCTAATATGACCAAGTTCACCACAATTATAACAGGTAGGGATAAACCTCCTTTGTGGCTCAATGACACCTTGTCCACGATGTTCATTAGCATTAGGCTGATTTTCAGCCGACTGGTCCATTCCTCTTCCTCGACCACGACCATGACCACCTCCACCGCCAAGAACAGTGAGCCGCAGTTCCTACATCATGGTCATCATATCTTTCATATTTTGTTGTAACTATCCAGTGTTAGCAACCTTTTGAGGGGCTCCAGCCTCTGCCTGATTTCTCTCATTTTGGTAACCATTAGCTTGCACATGGACCGCTTCTCCATACTCATTGAGTCTTTGAGCATTCCATTCTTTCTCCTTCGTGATAGTGATTGCTTTCTTGAAGGTGGCGGGCCTTTTCAGTTCAAATTTGAACTTCAGACTTTCTTTTAAGTTTGCCACAAAACAGTCCTTCTTTAACATGGCTGGAGGGATTTCATTTCCCAAAGCTCAAGCCCATTTATCCCATAAATCGATGAACTACATGACAAAATCATCAACACTTTCATCAACCTTTTGAGTGTACCCCAAAATTTCATGCCAAACTTCATCAAGTACTTCAATGGATCTCTATTGTGCCAAAAAAGCTTGCTTCACATGATTGTAGTCCAAAACCACCCCTAGAGTTTGTGCCTACACTAGCTCTTCATAATTTTGTAACTAAACTTTTGCCTCATCTTGTAACTCTATTGCAGCAGCCGCAACAATATAGCTTGATCTAGTATATTTCTCATTAAGCGATTGACTTCCAATTTCTCAATAAAATTTTGTGCATTCTGATTAGGAAATCCATGAAACTGTGGAAACTTGTCCGTCATGTTTGATTGCCACAAAAACACTTACGTATGACGTCGAAAGTTCAAGGGATGTCAATGAATCACTCCAATACCTAATCCACCTCACACTGGGTAACCCGGCCCCCAATGCTTGGCTTCAAAAGACCTCACGACCCTCCAAAGGCTACAATCCAATTACACGACCGCCTCAAGTGTTGTCCACAATTTGCACATACATAGGCGGTTGTCCATAAGGACTCACATCCCCTTGACATTCTGTGCCTGCATAATAAACATATTTCACAAAAATTGTAGCACATGAGCACTTGCTCCTCAGTGGGGGCACCAAAACAATGTTGGTGTGAAAAAAACAAGGAAAATGAGTGCCTCTATAGCCTTGCACGAGCACACCATCGGAAGGAAAATTTATTGCACTGTCGAGACCACCTGTGATAAGCATCTGTAAAGATTTCTAAAGAACCATTCAATCATGAAACACACTTGGAGTTAGTAGAAAACAAGGACATCATGATGTAACTTGTCTTGTGGAGATGTATGTAGAGTATCCATAGGCAAAAAACAGATGAAAGATGAGAGAGTTATGGCCACTCGAAATCGCGGGTGTACTCTTTATGGCTAAAAAAGGAGCTCTCTTTGGAAAGTTTGCAGGTGTTGCAGCTATTAAAATGGGTCTCCCTCATCATTTTTAATCAAATCATTTCTTATATCTCCTCAATCGGCATGGCCTCTTGGGGGTTTCATTTTTATTGGTTCACTTTGGGCCATTTTTGGTAAAGACCTGGAGTCAAATCGATGACTTTGTGCACATTGGAAGGGGGGGCATTTGTCCAGATGACCAAAAGGGGAGAAGGCACTTGGGTAGGCAAGTGTGGATATCTGGAAAAGGCACCCCCATCTCCCAAGAGCCCATGAGCCCAACAAGACAAGCTCCTCACCAAGTGATACGACTAATGGGAGTTCCCCCTTTGCCCTATATACCCCCATTCTCTCCTTATCCCTTCCCATGTGGGATAATTCCCATGCCACATGTCAGTTTCCTCCACAATCCTCCCAACTCCCTTATGTTCAAGCTAATTTCCATCTTTTCCTCTGAGTGAGAGAACTTCTCGGATAGCTTTGCAGAAGCATAACTTACTGCTCCGGTCATCGAACGACACACTGTAAAGTACGGCTTGGAGCCCATCATCTCAGCTACCTCTAGAAATCTTAAATATTAGCATTTTTAATTCAAATTATCAAGTTGTCCCAGTTGCCCTTGTCACATGCAACTACAATTAATTTCTAAGTTGAGACTGCCCACTTCGGATGCATATACCTTATGATATACCAGCTCGATTCACAAGCTATAAAGCATGACTAAAAATATTTATTAAAAAACATCTCTTGGAGACCCCGAACAACCCAAAAATTCAACACCCAAGCCTGGCAAAACCAAACCTTTGTACATGAATTTTTGCATGGTCACTCCCAAGACTCGAAGCACTTTGTACATATATATACATGGGGCTAGTTAGCAAGCTTTTTGGCATGATCTAATGAGTTTATGCTCATTCAAAAAGTGCTTGACAACGTACTCTCTACAATTAAGTATAATTTAAGTATATACAATTATGTAAATGTAGCCATAGTTTTGTGTAAATTGTATAGTTTAAGTATATACAGTTACGTAAGTGCAGTGTAGAGGTAAAGAGATATGGTTGTAAATGTAGCCATCATTTTTGTTGTGCGCAGTGCGAGAGTGCTCCCGCTTCTGTACAGTGCTTTGAAGAAGAGCTTCTTTATTGTGCTTTTGCACATCATCTCTTCATAGCAGCTCCTTGTTCAAGGGATTACTATGTACATTGCATGCCTGTCTCCATTCTGAGGAACAATAACGTTGAATGCTTTTCAACCTAATGCCGCATCCATGGGGAGCAAGAGAGAGATAGATAGGAAGAGAGAGAAGGTACGGAGAAAGAGAGTAGGAAGTCATTTTTGAATTTCCATCATTTTTACGTAAAGAAACTCTTTTTCAAAGCACTATACAGAAGCGAAAGTAGCCTCGCATTGTGCACACCACAAAACATTGGCTTGACTTACAACCATTGCTCTTTATCTCCCTATAAGCTCACATGCTCTCTCTCTCTCTCTCTCTCTCTCTCTCTCTCTCTACTCTCTCTCTCTCTCTCTCTCTCTCTCTCTCTCTCCCTCCTTCCCTCTTTCTCTCTATCCCTCTTTTCTTCTCGCTATCTCTTTTTCTCTCCCTCTATCTCTCTCTTTCCCTCTCTCTTTCTATCTATCCCTTTCTCTCTCTCTCTCTCTCTCTCTCTCTCTCTCTCTCTCTCTCTCTCTCTATCTCTATCTATCTATCTATCTATCTCTCCATCTTGCTATATTTACCGCTATGTTTGGAAATCATCTATGCTCAATGGTTGGAACCAAGTCAAAGATTTTCCTTCTAATGTCAACCCGGATCCCTCATACTGAGTATGGAAATCCGCAATCTATTCAGCTCTCAAAAATTGTTTGAAGAGTGAGACATGTGCATATGGATCCCCTGACACACTGTACTTTGTCTTGACACATTGAGCCACTTGATATGGTCTTAATTGTTGTGGTCGAGTCATCAATCTAACCAACTCATGGTCTCTTTGGAAACATGTCTCTCGCGCTCTTCTCTCGTCTTGGAGAAAATCTCGGTGGGATCTCTGATGTGTGTTTTGGCATAATTTTTGACTGAAAGTAAGTAGAGATCGGAGTACCTTTTTACATATATCGTTCTAAGTCAATTGGATCAACAAGTTTGTACTCTCTTCCATACTTATCTACCATCAAAACTTGAACTTCATGGGCATCTGCATACGTGAATGCATAGAGGTTCTTGTGGAATGCCAACTCTCCAGCATTAGGTTGTACACATCTGTAGAAGATGTATGGATCCCCGTTTGTGAACCTGTATAAGCCCTCATGTGTGTAATCTTTAAGCACTCTCATGGATTCATTGACTTTGATGAATCTCACGTTCGGTTTGTTGATTAGAGGATGCCTCTCCTCTAGGTATTCTCTCATCCCCCTGTTGTTGGCATTGCAACATTTTTCATGTCTCTGAGTGGAGCAGAGAACCCTCGTGGTAGATGATTTGTCATGACTAAGGCTCACCCAAGATTCTGAAGATTGTACTTGAAAATCCTACTTTGGCTAAGGAATTTGTGCCTGACTCAATTTGGAGTTGTCTATCAAAAGTTAGAGAAATTTTAGTGAACCGCACTTGAAACGACACTCAAAACAGTCTCAAGACTAGCACACAAGAACTTTGGCTTGTATTTTGTCCTCCCAAAGGAATTTTTTGCTCAAACTTGAGATTTGGGATGTTCTCAAGTATGTCTACAAGATCACTAAGTCAGATACCCCCACTATGCTAAGGTACATGTATCGCGATCCATGTTCCTCTATCAAATTTTTTTCTCCAAATTTTGATTGTGTGCAGACAAGGTCATGTGTAGGCTCTGTGCCAATTTTCATCAAAACCTGAGGTTGAGATACATGGATCGTGATCTATGTTCAACCAAATCTGGACTTGATCTCTTGGCAGCTTGTTACACTCTATGTCCACAAGCTAAATTCAAATATTTTTGGATTTAGACTTGTTTCGACAGGTCAAATGGCCAACACTAGGTTTGCATTGCGGTTTTCAGTCTGTCATGTGTTTTTCTCACTTTTGACCCAAATTTGTTCAAATTTTTCCACAACTAGGATTAAGGATATGTTTCCTTGTGTTTGCACTACTGATCTGGAAAGTTTCAAGTCAAGCTGTCACTATGGGTACATGGATCGTGATCCATGTTTGGAGCCCAAATTGACTTCTCTTGGTACCATCAAATTCAACATGATTAGTAGGTCCTATGGTATCAAAATTTTAGAAAATGAACCTCTGGATTGAAAATTAGGTCAATTATGGCACTTGATCAGAGTACTTGGAAGTTCAAGGCTTTTAGTTTGGTTTTTGATATCCAAATTCACTTTTGAAAAGATCACTAGATTCCTTGTGATGTGCTCTAGCTATAGTGCAAGTTTGGTATCAGTCTGTGACAAAGAAACATGGATCGCGATCCATGTACATGAAACTTGACTCACAGCTTGCCCTTGGTCCACTGATCCCTGCTATATGGTTTTTGTGTGATTTGTACTTGTTTAGGACAGGCAAAAGTCAATCCCTAGGTCTGTTTTAGGGTTTTTCTCTTTGAACACGTTTTTGCTCTTTTGACCCACTTTTTGAACTTTTCGACAAAAATTCTTTGGGGACTTTTTTTCAAAATCGTCTTTGCTACAGGCTAGAAAAGTTTCTGTTTAAAAATTTCTCAGGGGTACATGGATCGCAATCCATGTTCCACCACTTTTGGATCTGAATTTTTGGTTTGTTGATAGCTTGTGATGTTTGTAGCTTGCTCCACAAATCTTTTGGAATTTGAATCAGTTTTGCCCAACCAAAACTGACTTCTACAGTCTGATGTGGCAGTTTTGACAATATTTTATTTTTGGATCTTTTGACCACTTTTTGCAACTTTTTTGCATATAGTTCTTTTGAGAAAAGTGTTTGTCTATGTCTCATCTATCTACTACTCAAATCTCAGCCAAAAAAAGTTCAATTTTTTTATGAGGTACATGGATTGCAATCCATGTTTGACCTCATTTTGACATGAAACTTGTTCAACTTATAGTCCATGTTATGGTGATACTCTTTCACAAATCTTTTTAAATTTGGCCAACTTTTCCTAGTCAAAAGTGAGTTGTTTGGTCTGCCGTGCGGTTTTTGATTAGTTTCTGTATTTGGCTATTTTGACCAACTTTTTTAAATTTTTTGACATGGTCCCTTTTGGCAAAGTTGTGCCACTAGTTATCAAATACTTGTCAAATATTAGCCCCAAATGTAAAAAAGGTACATGGATAGCGATCCATATTTGGCAGCATTTTTTCATGAATTTTGTTCTGCTGGTTCTCTATCCCCTGTAGAAGACAAATCTCACCCCTTTTTGAATTTGGATCCCAAAAAGTTGAAAAAACCCAAATTTTGTGTTTGAAATGCCTGTTTTGCTATTTTTGCCCTAACAGTCAATTTTGATGTGATTTTTGAGTTTTTCTTTCAAGCAAACTTGATTAGAGAAATCTCCCACTGATGCACAATGTCACTGATCACTTTTCACCAAAAATGGTCTCTGGGTACATGGATCGCGATCCATGTTCCTCCACAGATTTTGGCCAAGCTTTCCAGATTGCTTCTTGAGAGTTTTCTGATGCCCTTGATCCACAAATTTTTGAATTTGGATCACTTTTGAGGTCTCTACCATCAAATTTTTAGAATTTCAGAGTTATGGTCATTCCAGCCAAAAATCCTCAATCTTTAAGCCCAAATTTGATGGTGGTAGTTTTTCCTTACCCTACTCCTAAGTACTAAAATGAAACATGAAACAAAAACAAACAGAACGGTACAAATTAAAGTCAAAATGGAAAATGGTACAGCACTCTGAAAGCATAGAGTAAATCGAGAATGAAATGCTTTTGTCTATCTCATTCACAACTCTCTTTACCTTTTGAGAATAGATCTAGCAAGTCTTCGACTTCTAGACTCTACCAAGCACTAAACCACGTGTCTAGCTGCTTCACTGCTAAGTTGTAAATGGAATGGAGAGACAAATCTTCAAAAAAGAACACTCTAGATATGCACTAGGTCACTCACCATAAAAGGATCATATCCTAGCAATGGCGCCAATGTTAGCGGGTCACCGTGTTGGACGTCTGCAGCATAGCTTTTTGATACTAACATAATGTCAATACTTAGGGAAGTGACTCGGATGGGGCACGGAGACTCTTTGAGATCGTCAATCTCAAGAAGTGAACCTTAACAAGCAAACACAATAACTCTACAAGAAAACCAACACTCAATGATCAAGGAAATCTACCTATGTCCTTTTGCACAGCTCTAGGTCATCACCCCATTTCGATACTCGAACGGACTCTAAATGCAATGAAACTTTAGGAGGAGGTCTAGGACACCTAGGGACACTATCCTACCAAATCTGGTCGCAATCCGACAAGGTACCAAAATCACAATACATCATGAAAAAGGTCTTGAAAACTGCAACAGATCAGTCCAGAAAGGTCACCCTATGGTCTAAGAACACTCTCCTATGGTCAAAACAACTAAAAACAGTGATTTAAGCACTCAAATCTAAAGATTAGGCTCACATATGTGTAGTTGCGAACCTCAACAAAACTGACAATTCTTACACTTGAATGAAAGATAAAAGCGAGAGGGACACAATGCACATTTTGGAATTGAAATCTGATTACCCATTCATTAGTTGCGATGATTACAAGGTGGAGCAGATTTGTAGCTTGAGCTACGTTTTCAGAGCTCCTTTCTTCTCTAATGATAAGCCTTATTTTCACATTAAGGTTATTGACCTTTATACCTAGGGCATTCTAAATGGTCAGTGGCATGGCCAGTGGTTGGGCTCACACGGACCTTTACAATTATCATGACATCATTACAACTCAGGGAATTTGTACTCTGGAATTAGGATTTACACAGAGTATCACTACACTAGCTCGGCAAAATAATAAACTACAAATGTGGTGTCTGGCTACATGTCCGGCCAGGTGGACGCTCATTCACCTGTCTTTTAAAATTTTTAATCCAACAATCTAGGCTCCAATACTTGTCGAAGCTATGATACATAGATATCAAGTGGTTCAATATGAGGGTCTAGAAATTGTCCAACCTTTAGAGACGTAAGGTGTACCAATTGCCTAAGCTAGGCATGGAAAAATGATAAACATTTTCCACTTGTCCAACCTATTATCCTTAATATCATGGATTGTTTTCTCTCAAGATTCACTAATTGTCTGAAATGTATATCATTATCTCATAATAAATTTGGTTTTAAGGTCAGACACCTCTCTATCGTATAAGGCTATGTTTTGAGTAGTATTTTTTCCACCACTTGGAAAACCCATGGTATGTTATTGATTGGGGTTAATTTTCAAGGTCCACCATTTTCCCAACCTAGCCCAAGTTCAATTGAAGCATGGAGAGCATCTAAGGACCACCACTTGTCCAAGCTAGGCTCCATTAAAACACAGAGAGAAGAAAGATTCACCATTTTTTCAAGCTAAGCTCCATTGAAACATGAAAAACCCATAAATATGTTGTATGTGAGCAATTTTGTCTCAAGGTCCACCACTTGTCCAAGCTAGGCTCTATTGAAACATGGTGTAATGCAAAGCTCCACCACTTGTTCAACCTAGGCTTCATAGATAGTAGTTTATTTACTTCAAAGGTCCAATACTTTTTCAACCTTATGGGAGAGGTGCAAGGTAAGCTGGTTGTCTAATCTAGGTGTGGGGAGGTTTGGTCTAAAGATTCATTGAAACATGGAGAGAAGAAAACCTCCACCACTTATCCAAGCTTTGATAAAATGAAACATGGAGAGAAACAAGCTCAACCATTTGTGCAAGGTAAGCTTCATTGAGACTTGGAAAATCCAAAGCTGTCTTGTACATCAGGGATTTTCTTTTTCTTAACTTAGCTCCATTGCATGGATCAATCTAATGTAGCAGTATCCATTGAAACACCAAAAATCCAAGCTCTCTTGTACAACAGAGCTTATCTATCTTATCAACTTAGATCCATTAAACATGGATCAATCTAATGTAGCAAGGGGGTTTGGGTTTCAACATTGACCATTTGGTTTTACCATTGATCACTTTTCTAGCCTATAAGATTATATTTTGAATTATTTTTTTTCCACCAATTGGAAAACCCATGATATAGTGTCCATGCGGGGTTTTGTTTGAAGGTTCAACACTTGCCCAAGATAGCTTTATTGGAGCATGGAAAGAAGCATATCTCCACCACGTGCCCCATCTATGATCCATTGAAACATGGAGAGAAACAAGATTCACCACTTGTCCAAGCTAGGCTCCATTGAAGCATGGAGAGAATCTAAGATCCACCACTTCTCCAAGCAAGGCTCCATTGAAACATGTAAAGAGGAAAGCTCCACCACTTCTCCAAGCTAAGCTGCATTGAATCATGGAGAATCCATATATATGTTGTACCTGGAGAATTTTGTTTCAAGATCCACCACTTGTTCAAGCTAGGCTCTATTAAAACATGGTGCAAAGCAAAGCTCCACACTTGTCCAACCTAGGTTTCATATATAGTACTTTATTTAGGTCAAAGGTGCAACATTTGTCTAAATTCTAGAGAGAGGTTCAAGGTAAGATGGTTATCTAATGAAGCAAGATTAATTAAGACACGGAGAGAAGCAAAGCTTCACCCTTTGTCCAAGCTTGGATCAATTGAAACATGGAGAGAAGCAAGCTCTATTGATTGTCCAAGCTAAACTACATCAAAACATGGAAAACTCGAGCTGTCTTGTACATAAAAGATTTTCTTTTTGTTGCCTTATCTCCATTTTCTTTTTGTTGACATAGCTCCATTGAGACATGGAAAGAAGCAAAGCTCCACCACTTGTCTAAGCGAGGCTCCATTGAAACACAAGGAGAAGCAAGCTTTACCATTTGTCCAAGCTAAGATTCATTAAAACATGAAAATCCCATGATAGTTTTATTGTACATGGGGTTTTGCTTCCAAGGTATACCACTTGTCCAAGCTAGAATCCACTGAAGCATGGAGAGAAGGAAATCTCAACCACTTCTTCAAGTTAGGATACATAGATAATATGTGGTGTATTCTGAAGGTCCCACCATTTGTCCAACCTATAGATGAAAAGTGTACCCGTTTTGTAAGTTGTGCATGGAAAAACAATCAAAAGTCCATCATTTAGCCTACTATCTTGTAGCATGGGTAGCTTGGTCTCAAGGTAAATCTGGCATATATATCACTATACTATGAATAATTTGGTTTTAACATTGACCACTTGTCCAACCTATAAGACAATATATTGAATGTTTTTTTTCTCCTCCAGTTGCAAGACCCATGATATGGTGTCCATGAGGAATTTTTTTTGAAGGTCCACCCTTTCTCAAGCTAGCTCCATTGGAACATGGATAGAAGAAAAGCCTCACCACCTACCCCATCTACACTCCATTGGAATAAACAGAGAAGAAACCTCTACCACTTGTCCAGGCTAGGCTCCGTTGAATCAAGGAGAGAAGCTAAGATCCCCCACTTCTCCAAGCTAGCATCCATTGAAACATCAATAGCAAAAATCTCCATTACTTCTCAAAGCTAATCTCTCTTGAAACATGGAAAATCCATTTTTACATTGTACATGGAGAGTTTTATTTCAAGGTCCACCACTTGTCCAAGCTAGGCTCTATTGAGACATAGAAAAACCATGTATATGCTGTACATGGGGAGTTTTGTTTCAAGATCCACCACTTGTCCAATCTAAGCTCAATTGAAACATGGTTTGAAGAAAAGCTCCACCACTTGTCCAACCTAGGCTTCATAGATAGTAGTTTGTATAGTTTAAAGGTTCAACACTTGATTAACCTCTAGAAAGAGGTGCAAGGAAGCTGGTTATCTCTAGGCTAGACATGGGGATGTTTGGTCTCAATATTCATTGAGACATGGAGAGAAGATAAGTTCCACCACTTGTCCAAGCTTGGATCGATTAAAACATGGAGAGAAGCAAGATCCACCATTTGTCCAACCCAGGCTCCATTAAAACATGAAAAACCCCAGCTATTTTGAACTTCAAGGTTTTTCATTTTGTCAACTTAGCTCCATTGAAACGTGAAGAGAATAAAATCTCCACCACTTGTTTAAGACAAGATCCATTGAGACACAAAGAGAAGCAAGCTTAACCACTTGTCCAAGCTATCTCCATTAAAACATGAAAATCCCATGATAGTTTGGTTTTGGTTCCAAGGTCTACCACTTGTCCAAACTAATATCCATTGAAGCATGGAGAGAAGAAAATCTCAACCACTTCTTCAAGCTAGGGTACATAGATACTATGTGGTTTTCTCTAAAGATCCACCATTTGTTTGACCTACAGATTAAATGTATACCCATTTGGTAAGTTGTAAATGGAGAAATAATAGGAATCCCACCACTTGTCCAACCTATTATCTTCTAGCATGGGTGGTTTGGTATCAAGGTATATCTGACCTATAGATTACTATAATATGAAGAGTCTAGTTTTAACATTAGCCACTTGTACAACCTTTTAGACTATATATTGTATGTTTTTTTTTTCACCTCTTTGTTTCACCTCCAAGTTAGGCTCCAGAGAAACTTGGAGATAAGAATTATGCATCATTTCTTCAAGCTGAGCTTGAGTGAAACATGGAAAAAACCAAATATATGCTATACATGAGGAGTTTTGTTTCAACGTCAACCACTTGTCCAAGATAACATCTATTGAAACATGGTGTGTACTCCACCACTTGTCCAACCTAGGCTTCATGGATAATAGTTTGTTTAGTCCAAAATTTCAACACTTGAGAGGTGCAAGCTAAGTTGCATTATTCGTTATTCGGGAGACGTATAATACGCGAATAATGGGCGTATTATTCGTTTATCTAAATTATACGGCCGTATTATACGATGCCACATCAGCAGAAACGGCCAATCGTATAACTTCTTGATTTTTCGATCGAAAAACTTTTCGATCGAAATTATTTTCGAACGAAAGTATTTTTGATCAAAAATTATAACGATCGAATATGTTAGTATATATAGCAACACGTGAAAGGCCTCATACCAGCTTTCAAAGTCAGTGTTTTCCATGTGAGTACTCTCACCAAACGATCAAAAAATGTAATTTGTAAAAAAATAAAACAATTTGAATGCAATAAAAATTAAAATTCAATAGAATTTTAAGTTTTGTGATTCAAATATATGAATTTGTTTTGAAAAACTTAGTAAATAGTTGAAAGTTTGTATTTTGTGAAGAGTTTAATCTCTCACCTGATACAAATTGTAATTATAAGAATCACTTGTCAATGTGTTCAATTAATTGACACTTGAAAGTGACTAATAAAAAAAAAGTAAGATATTATCGTTGTGTGTAGAGTGTACTCTCACATGAGATAATTAGTTTTAAAATATAATTACATAAAAATTAATTTTATGTAATTTAAAGTTCGATTTTGATGTGTAGAGATTTTCTCTCACTTCAAAATGAATATAATGAAACAAAATTATATTTTTACGTTTTGTGTAGAGATATTCACACTGCTATGCTCTCACTAGAGTAAAAATTTAGGAAAAACATGTCCAAAAATAATGATATTCTCTTATCTTTATTTGGACTGCAAAATCTACCGTACTGTGTGAGAGCATACATATGCTCGCATTGTAGATAGATAATCGCTTAAAAATCTATGGTAAAGTGTAAGAAATTTTTGTTCGCACTTTACATAGATACGATAATTATCAAGTATTGTAAGTGATTATCGTTTTGACATTTAAAAATGTCACTTATAGCTCTTGTATGTATAGTAATTTATAATGATAATCATTTTAATACTTGATTTAATTGTAATTATTGATTATCGTAATGTGTTAAAGATACAAGCTTGCACTTTAGATAAATCGATGCAATTTATATGTAATCCAATGGTATTGTTTTTTATTATTGTATTTCTGTTCAATCATTCTTTTTAATTATTTTAATTTCGTTCAATCATTGTTAGTTAAATTAATTTAATGTTTTAATTGATTTTGATTATGAAAATGATCATTGACTTTGTTTTTACTAGCAAACTATTTTTGTGCATCATGGTGAAAGGACAAGAGTGGAGTTATGTGCATGAGTTGAAAGCTGGGAGAAACACATCTCGACTTAAATGTAAATCTTGTGGCCACGAGTTCCGTGGTAATGCAACCAGAATTAAAGAGCATTTGTTTAAAGTCCCTGGCAATGTTGAAAAGTGTGGGGCACCACCAAAAGATATTCATGAAAAATTTGCCATGTATTCTCGCAAAGTAAAGTTGATTCTTGCAGCTAAACATAAAGGTGATGTTTCTAAAGATATTCATGCGAATATTGAACCATCTGTATGCAATGAGTCAACAGAAGAGGTGTGTACAACTCAAGTAAATGATCAAAGTTCTCAATTGAACCCTCTTCATGGACATGTTTCTACATCAGGAGGAGTTCCTAGCACAAGCAAATCCGGTAGAGCGTCATCCAATGGACAGACAATGCCTGAAGCATTAGGTAAACAATGGTTGCTTGAGTTGCATTTAAAATGGACACAAGCATTTGTTGCGTGTGGCGTATCGTTCAATGTTATGCGCAATCCAAAATTTCAAGATGCTTTGATGAGTACAGCCAAAAAAGGATTTGTGCTTCGTGACTATAACAAGATGCGAACTAAATATCTTGATAAAGTCAAAGACAGTACTGAAGCCATTCTCAAACGCATAGTCCATAGAGTTTGTTCCAGCATATGGATGCACCATAGCATTGGATGGATGGACTAACTGTCAGAAAAAACCTTTAATCAATGTAATGCTTATTAACCCTAGAGGGGCTATGTTCGTGGAAGCAATTGATAGCTCATTGAAAGAGAAGACTATCACCTACCTAGCAGGGGTGTATGAGCGTGCAATTGCAAAGGCAGGTGGACCAAAGAATGTGACTGCTATTGTCACAGATAATGCGGCCAACTACAAAGGAGCAGGAAGAGCTATTCAAGTCAAGTATCCGGAGATTTCTTGGGTACCATGTGCAGCTCACACTTTAAATTTTCTTTTAAAAGATATTGGTAAAATGGCATGTGTGAAGCAAACTTTATTGGATGCAAATCATGTGGTGAAATTCATTAGAGAGCATCAATTTTCGTATGCTCTTTTTTGAACCAAGTCACCAAATAAAGCTTTGCAAATATTTTGCGCAACAAGGTTTGCTACGGCATACTATGTTCTTGCTGATTTGCAAGAGTTGAAGCCTGCATTGATGGAAACCTTAGTAGACAGAAGATGGGATGGATGGCTCAGCAAGTATCCAAGTTATCAGGAAGCAGCTGGTCGATGTGCACAAATAGTAAACTCGCCAGTCTTTTGGCGTAATGTAGAAAGAATAGTAACTGTGTCTAAGCCATTTGTAGATCTTTTGAGAGCAGTTGACACAGATTCTTTTATTTTTGGTCGGGTCTACTGGTATATGTCAGAGGCTATACGCAAGCTAAGAGAAAATGTCAGTTTTGGTGCAAAGGATAAAGCTACCATGATTACAATTGTTAACAAGCGTTGGGTGCAGTTGCATACGCCATTGCATGGTGCAGCTTTTGTATTGGATCCTAAGTTTCAAATGCATCAGCAATATGCCAACAAAGAAGTTATGTCCAACTTCAAAACAGTGTGCTCCCAACTCTTAGGGCACAAAGATGGAAAAACAGCTTTTCATCAGCGAGTAGATTATGCCAACAGAACTGGTATGTTTCAGGATCCGTGGCATATAGATGCCATTGGCAAAACAAGTGCACCTTTATGGTGGAAGGAGTATGGTGGAGAGAAAGTGGAGTTGCAACACATTGCAGTTAGAGTGTTTTATCAGTAGTTGCATCAAGTGGAAGTTGTGAACGAAATTGGTCAACATTCGACTTTGTGCACACGAAAAAGCGAAACAGACTTCATACTAAACGGGCTGCTGATTTGGTGTATGTTTTTTGCAATATGAGACTTATTTATAAGCCTCAAAACATTGCAACTAGAGCCGCTCAAAAGCAATATGGAGTCTTCCAAACGCATGAAGCTATTTCTGCAGAAGTTGATGATGAAGATGATATGGAATGGGAGATAGTTTCAGAATGCTCAGATATGGACGAAGTAAATGATATGGTTGTAGTTTTTGAAGATGGAGATGATTTGTGAGAGTACCATTGTAATACTTAACAAGTTTTTGCATATGATGAAAGAAAGTGGTATCTCATTGTCGTTCACATCAAAACCTCTCTTTCTCTCTCTCATACGCACATATTTACTCACACACAAATATAAATTGCCGATAATATCTTGTCGAATAACAATTACATAAAGTCGATGTAGGTTTGAAATTACAACAAGGTTCTGGGAAACTACTCAACCGAAAAGAGTTTGATATAATTTTGAGATTACAAAAAGCTTGTGAGTGACTTATGAGTTTGATAGATTTTCTATAAGCTGGTCTATGGTAAAATTTGTAATTCCTAGCTCAGGGGATGGTTGAGCACCATCTTTATGTGAAGTGGTAGTATCATCTGGAAAAGGTCCATACAATGATTCATATCGTTGAAGCTTTGCTTGTGCATCACTTAACTCTATTTCAAGCTCAAGAATACGGCCACGAAGCATGTCCGGTGTTTCTCCTTGGCTGGCAAGGTCTTGTCCTTGGCTGGTTAATTCAGTCAGTGTTTCTGACTCTTCAGGAAGTAAAACAATAGGACGCTTGCGAGGAGGCATTGGATTATTTGCATTGCGTGCTGCCACCTTTTTTGCAATGCATCCACGTCCAACGCCAGCGGTGCCTGGACGATCTGACCAATCCACTCTCTTCAGCAAAACATATCGAACATAGCATTGTTGGATAAAGTAAATTGCTACTTGGTTGTTTTTGGTAGGCATCTCTCTTGTCGTATAAACCTTTGCAGCAATACACGTGCCAGTCCTTTATGTTGCAAATCAGAGAGCTTTAACGGAGCTGTATCTTTTGCATTGCCACTTATTTGAAATAGTTGATGGCGTACAAAGTGATTAGGGCAAAGCTTTTTGCACTCTTTAAGGGTTAGTGGTTCGCCCTGCAGCTCAGATTCATCTTCTTCAATGTTCGCAATAGTAGAAAGATCTGCTTGTCCACATCTAACTTGTTCTTCTTTAAAAATTGCCTGAGCTTCAGCGTGGTTGAGTTCTTCTTCCATATCTGCATATTAGGTGAACATGTCATTACTTTCAAATACCCATTCAATTAATTTGACATTGGACAGTATATCAAATGACAAACATAGATATTTTGTTCAATTAAACATACAATTAAATATGACACCAAAAGTAAAACAATGATGAAATCATGAGACTTGTGTTTTCATCAATCATCAGTTGGTCGTAAGCTAGATGTCATTACAATGTTGTAACCCACTCTATGGGCACCATTTAAACATAAGGAAGGTCAAAAGCATTAGGCCCGGGTTTTGGGTTTAGGCGCTTGCCGTTTCAAGATGAGCAAGTACATTACTCAAAAAATGTCCTCTTGCTTTGCTTT